>NW_022588696.1:0-11084 GCF_009834535.1 Camelus ferus | reverse complement strand
GACTGAGAAACCAGATAAAAGGTTTCTCCTGCAAACCGTTCCCTCGTGCTAGATGAACGAACGTCTCGCCACATGCTCAGTTCTGAGAGATAAGTGTGTGTGAAAGCCGTCCTTCACCTAGCTTGTTGGGAACACAAAGTTTATTTTCATTTGCAATCTCCACTCCATATATATATATGGGGAGGTACTAGCTCCAACTCGGTTTTACAGTGAAACTGCAGGAACTTCAACCGGCACTAGGAAACAGACTGAGAAACAGAGTAAAAGTTTATCCTGCAAACCGTCCCTTTGTGCTAGATGACGAACGTCTCTCCACATGCCTCAGTTCTGAGAGATAAGTGTGTGAAAGCCGTCCTTCACCTAGCTTGTTGGGAACACAAAGTTTTTTTCAGTTGCAAACTCCACTCCATACCATATATGGGAGGTACTAGCTCCAATCGTTTTACAGTGAAAACTGCAGGAACTTCAAACCGGCACTAGGAAACAGACTGAGAAACCAGAGTAAAAGTTTCTCCTGCAACCCGTTCCCTTTGTGCTAGATGAACGAACGTCTCTCCACATGCTCAGTTCTGAGAGATAAGTGTGTGTGAAAGCCGTCCTTCACCTAGCTTGTTGGGAACACAAAGTTTCTTTTCAGTTGCAAACTCCACTCCATACATATATATGGGGAGGGTACTAGCTCCAACTCGGTTTTACAGTGAAAACTGCAGGAACTTCAAACCGGCACTAGGAAACAGACTGAGAAACCAGAGTAAAAGTTTTCTCCTGCAAACCGTTCCCTTTGTGCTAGATGAACGAACGTCTCTCCACATGCTCAGTTCTGAGAGATAAGTGTGTGTGAAAGCCGTCCTTCACCTAGCTTGTTGGGAACACAAAGTTTCTTTTCAGTTGCAAACTCCACTCCATACATATATATGGGGAGGTACTAGCTCCAACACGGTTTACAGTGAAAACTGCAGGAACTTCAAACCGGCACTAGGAAACAGACTGAGAAACCAGAGTAAAAGTTTCTCCTGCAACCCGTTCCCTTTGTGCTAGATGAACGAACGTCTCTCCACATGCTCAGTTCTGAGAGATAAGTGTGTGTGAAAGCCGTCCTTCACCTAGCTTGTTGGGAACACAAAGTTTCTTTTCAGTTGCAAACTCCACTCCATACATATATATGGGGAGGTACTAGCTCCAACTCGGTTTTACAGTGAAAACTGCAGGAACTTCAAACCGGCACTAGGAAACAGACTGAGAAACCAGAGTAAATAGTTTCCCCTGCAACCCGTTCCCTTTGTGCTAGATGAACGAACGTCTCTCCACATGCTCAGTTCTGAGAGATAAGTGTGTGTGAAAGCCGTCCTTCACCTAGCTTGTTGGGAACACAAAGTTTCTTTCAGTTGCAAACTCCACTCCATACATATATATGGGGAGGTACTAGCTCCAACTCGGTTTTACAGTGAAAACTGCAGGAACTTCAAACCGGCACTAGGAAACAGACTGAGAAACCAGAGTAAAAGTTTCTCCTGCAACCCGTTCCCTTTGTGCTAGATGAACGAACGTCTCTCCACATGCTCAGTTCTGAGAGATAAGTGTGTGTGAAAGCCGTCCTTCACCTAGCTTGTTGGGAACACAAAGTTTCTTTTCAGTTGCAAACTCCACTCCATACATATATATGGGGAGGTACTAGCTCCAACTCGGTTTTACAGTGAAAACTGCAGGAACTTCAAACCGGCACTAGGAAACAGACTGAGAAACCAGAGTAAAAGTTTCTCCTGCAACCCGTTCCCTTTGTGCTAGATGAACGAACGTCTCTCCACATGCTCAGTTCTGAGAGATAAGTGTGTGTGAAAGCCGTCCTTCACCTAGCTTGTTGGGAACACAAAGTTTCTTTTCAGTTGCAAACTCCACTCCATACATATATATGGGGAGGTACTAGCTCCAACTCGGTTTTACAGTGAAAACTGCAGGAACTTCAAACCGGCACTAGGAAACAGACTGAGAAACCAGAGTAAAAGTTTCTCCTGCAACCCGTTCCCTTTGTGCTAGATGAACGAACGTCTCTCCACATGCTCAGTTCTGAGAGATAAGTGTGTGTGAAAGCCGTCCTTCACCTAGCTTGTTGGGAACACAAAGTTTCTTTTCAGTTGCAAACTCCACTCCATACATATATATGGGGAGGTACTAGCTCCAACTCGGTTTTACAGTGAAAACTGCAGGAACTTCAAACCGGCACTAGGAAACAGACTGAGAAACCAGAGTAAAAGTTTCTCCTGCAACCCGTTCCCTTTGTGCTAGATGAACGAACGTCTCTCCACATGCTCAGTTCTGAGAGATAAGTGTGTGTGAAAGCCGTCCTTCACCTAGCTTGTTGGGAACACAAAGTTTCTTTTCAGTTGCAAACTCCACTCCATACATATATATGGGGAGGTACTAGCTCCAACTCGGTTTTACAGTGAAAACTGCAGGAACTTCAAACCGGCACTAGGAAACAGACTGAGAAACCAGAGTAAAAGTTTCTCCTGCAACCCGTTCCCTTTGTGCTAGATGAACGAACGTCTCTCCACATGCTCAGTTCTGAGAGATAAGTGTGTGTGAAAGCCGTCCTTCACCTAGCTTGTTGGGAACACAAAGTTTCTTTTCAGTTGCAAACTCCACTCCATACATATATATGGGGAGGTACTAGCTCCAACTCGGTTTTACAGTGAAAACTGCAGGAACTTCAAACCGGCACTAGGAAACAGACTGAGAAACCAGAGTAAAAGTTTCTCCTGCAACCCGTTCCCTTTGTGCTAGATGAACGAACGTCTCTCCACATGCTCAGTTCTGAGAGATAAGTGTGTGTGAAAGCCGTCCTTCACCTAGCTTGTTGGGAACACAAAGTTTCTTTTCAGTTGCAAACTCCACTCCATACATATATATGGGGAGGTACTAGCTCCAACTCGGTTTTACAGTGAAAACTGCAGGAACTTCAAACCGGCACTAGGAAACAGACTGAGAAACCAGAGTAAAAGTTTCTCCTGCAAACCCGTTCCCTTTGTGCTAGATGAACGAACGTCTCTCCACATGCTCAGTTCTGAGAGATAAGTGTGTGTGAAAGCCGTCCTTCACCTAGCTTGTTGGGAACACAAAGTTTCTTTTCAGTTGCAAACTCCACTCCATACATATATATGGGGAGGTACTAGCTCCAACTCGGTTTTACAGTGAAAACTGCAGGAACTTCAAACCGGCACTAGGAAACAGACTGAGAAACCAGAGTAAAAGTTTCTCCTGCAACCCGTTCCCTTTGTGCTAGATGAACGAACGTCTCTCCACATGCTCAGTTCTGAGAGATAAGTGTGTGTGAAAGCCGTCCTTCACCTAGCTTGTTGGGAACACAAAGTTTCTTTTCAGTTGCAAACTCCACTCCATACATATATATGGGGAGGTACTAGCTCCAACTCGGTTTTACAGTGAAAACTGCAGGAACTTCAAACCGGCACTAGGAAACAGACTGAGAAACCAGAGTAAAAGTTTCTCCTGCAACCCGTTCCCTTTGTGCTAGATGAACGAACGTCTCTCCACATGCTCAGTTCTGAGAGATAAGTGTGTGTGAAAGCCGTCCTTCACCTAGCTTGTTGGGAACACAAAGTTTCTTTTCAGTTGCAAACTCCACTCCATACATATATATGGGGAGGTACTAGCTCCAACTCGGTTTTACAGTGAAAACTGCAGGAACTTCAAACCGGCACTAGGAAACAGACTGAGAAACCAGAGTAAAAGTTTCTCCTGCAACCCGTTCCCTTTGTGCTAGATGAACGAACGTCTCTCCACATGCTCAGTTCTGAGAGATAAGTGTGTGTGAAAGCCGTCCTTCACCTAGCTTGTTGGGAACACAAAGTTTCTTTTCAGTTGCAAACTCCACTCCATACATATATATGGGGAGGTACTAGCTCCAACTCGGTTTTACAGTGAAAACTGCAGGAACTTCAAACCGGCACTAGGAAACAGACTGAGAAACCAGAGTAAAAGTTTCTCCTGCAACCCGTTCCCTTTGTGCTAGATGAACGAACGTCTCTCCACATGCTCAGTTCTGAGAGATAAGTGTGTGTGAAAGCCGTCCTTCACCTAGCTTGTTGGGAACACAAAGTTTCTTTTCAGTTGCAAACTCCACTCCATACATATATATGGGGAGGTACTAGCTCCAACTCGGTTTTACAGTGAAAACTGCAGGAACTTCAAACCGGCACTAGGAAACAGACTGAGAAACCAGAGTAAAAGTTTCTCCTGCAACCCGTTCCCTTTGTGCTAGATGAACGAACGTCTCTCCACATGCTCAGTTCTGAGAGATAAGTGTGTGTGAAAGCCGTCCTTCACCTAGCTTGTTGGGAACACAAAGTTTCTTTTCAGTTGCAAACTCCACTCCATACATATATATGGGGAGGTACTAGCTCCAACTCGGTTTTACAGTGAAAACTGCAGGAACTTCAAACCGGCACTAGGAAACAGACTGAGAAACCAGAGTAAAAGTTTCTCCTGCAACCCGTTCCCTTTGTGCTAGATGAACGAACGTCTCTCCACATGCTCAGTTCTGAGAGATAAGTGTGTGTGAAAGCCGTCCTTCACCTAGCTTGTTGGGAACACAAAGTTTCTTTTCAGTTGCAAACTCCACTCCATACATATATATGGGGAGGTACTAGCTCCAACTCGGTTTTACAGTGAAAACTGCAGGAACTTCAAACCGGCACTAGGAAACAGACTGAGAAACCAGAGTAAAAGTTTCTCCTGCAACCCGTTCCCTTTGTGCTAGATGAACGAACGTCTCTCCACATGCTCAGTTCTGAGAGATAAGTGTGTGTGAAAGCCGTCCTTCACCTAGCTTGTTGGGAACACAAAGTTTCTTTTCAGTTGCAAACTCCACTCCATACATATATATGGGGAGGTACTAGCTCCAACTCGGTTTTACAGTGAAAACTGCAGGAACTTCAAACCGGCACTAGGAAACAGACTGAGAAACCAGAGTAAAAGTTTCTCCTGCAACCCGTTCCCTTTGTGCTAGATGAACGAACGTCTCTCCACATGCTCAGTTCTGAGAGATAAGTGTGTGTGAAAGCCGTCCTTCACCTAGCTTGTTGGGAACACAAAGTTTCTTTTCAGTTGCAAACTCCACTCCATACATATATATGGGGAGGTACTAGCTCCAACTCGGTTTTACAGTGAAAACTGCAGGAACTTCAAACCGGCACTAGGAAACAGACTGAGAAACCAGAGTAAAAGTTTCTCCTGCAACCCGTTCCCTTTGTGCTAGATGAACGAACGTCTCTCCACATGCTCAGTTCTGAGAGATAAGTGTGTGTGAAAGCCGTCCTTCACCTAGCTTGTTGGGAACACAAAGTTTCTTTTCAGTTGCAAACTCCACTCCATACATATATATGGGGAGGTACTAGCTCCAACTCGGTTTTACAGTGAAAACTGCAGGAACTTCAAACCGGCACTAGGAAACAGACTGAGAAACCAGAGTAAAAGTTTCTCCTGCAACCCGTTCCCTTTGTGCTAGATGAACGAACGTCTCTCCACATGCTCAGTTCTGAGAGATAAGTGTGTGTGAAAGCCGTCCTTCACCTAGCTTGTTGGGAACACAAAGTTTCTTTTCAGTTGCAAACTCCACTCCATACATATATATGGGGAGGTACTAGCTCCAACTCGGTTTTACAGTGAAAACTGCAGGAACTTCAAACCGGCACTAGGAAACAGACTGAGAAACCAGAGTAAAAGTTTCTCCTGCAACCCGTTCCCTTTGTGCTAGATGAACGAACGTCTCTCCACATGCTCAGTTCTGAGAGATAAGTGTGTGTGAAAGCCGTCCTTCACCTAGCTTGTTGGGAACACAAAGTTTCTTTTCAGTTGCAAACTCCACTCCATACATATATATGGGGAGGTACTAGCTCCAACTCGGTTTTACAGTGAAAACTGCAGGAACTTCAAACCGGCACTAGGAAACAGACTGAGAAACCAGAGTAAAAGTTTCTCCTGCAACCCGTTCCCTTTGTGCTAGATGAACGAACGTCTCTCCACATGCTCAGTTCTGAGAGATAAGTGTGTGTGAAAGCCGTCCTTCACCTAGCTTGTTGGGAACACAAAGTTTCTTTTCAGTTGCAAACTCCACTCCATACATATATATGGGGAGGTACTAGCTCCAACTCGGTTTTACAGTGAAAACTGCAGGAACTTCAAACCGGCACTAGGAAACAGACTGAGAAACCAGAGTAAAAGTTTCTCCTGCAACCCGTTCCCTTTGTGCTAGATGAACGAACGTCTCTCCACATGCTCAGTTCTGAGAGATAAGTGTGTGTGAAAGCCGTCCTTCACCTAGCTTGTTGGGAACACAAAGTTTCTTTTCAGTTGCAAACTCCACTCCATACATATATATGGGGAGGTACTAGCTCCAACTCGGTTTTACAGTGAAAACTGCAGGAACTTCAAACCGGCACTAGGAAACAGACTGAGAAACCAGAGTAAAAGTTTCTCCTGCAACCCGTTCCCTTTGTGCTAGATGAACGAACGTCTCTCCACATGCTCAGTTCTGAGAGATAAGTGTGTGTGAAAGCCGTCCTTCACCTAGCTTGTTGGGAACACAAAGTTTCTTTTCAGTTGCAAACTCCACTCCATACATATATATGGGGAGGTACTAGCTCCAACTCGGTTTTACAGTGAAAACTGCAGGAACTTCAAACCGGCACTAGGAAACAGACTGAGAAACCAGAGTAAAAGTTTCTCCTGCAACCCGTTCCCTTTGTGCTAGATGAACGAACGTCTCTCCACATGCTCAGTTCTGAGGGATAAGTGTGTGTGAAAGCCGTCCTTCACCTAGCTTGTTGGGAACACAAAGTTTCTTTTCAGTTGCAAACTCCACTCCATACATATATATGGGGAGGTACTAGCTCCAACTCGGTTTTACAGTGAAAACTGCAGGAACTTCAAACCGGCACTAGGAAACAGACTGAGAAACCAGAGTAAAAGTTTCTCCTGCAACCCGTTCCCTTTGTGCTAGATGAACGAACGTCTCTCCACATGCTCAGTTCTGAGAGATAAGTGTGTGTGAAAGCCGTCCTTCACCTAGCTTGTTGGGAACACAAAGTTTCTTTTCAGTTGCAAACTCCACTCCATACATATATATGGGGAGGTACTAGCTCCAACTCGGTTTTACAGTGAAAACTGCAGGAACTTCAAACCGGCACTAGGAAACAGACTGAGAAACCAGAGTAAAAGTTTCTCCTGCAACCCGTTCCCTTTGTGCTAGATGAACGAACGTCTCTCCACATGCTCAGTTCTGAGGGATAAGTGTGTGTGAAAGCCGTCCTTCACCTAGCTTGTTGGGAACACAAAGTTTCTTTTCAGTTGCAAACTCCACTCCATATATATATATGGGGAGGTACTAGCTCCAACTCGGTTTTACAGTGAAAACTGCAGGAACTTCAAACCGGCACTAGGAAACAGACTGAGAAACCAGAGTAAAAGTTTCTCCTGCAACCCGTTCCCTTTGTGCTAGATGAACGAACGTCTCTCCACATGCTCAGTTCTGAGAGATAAGTGTGTGTGAAAGCCGTCCTTCACCTAGCTTGTTGGGAACACAAAGTTTCTTTTCAGTTGCAAACTCCACTCCATACATATATATGGGGAGGTACTAGCTCCAACTCGGTTTACAGTGAAAACTGCAGGAACTTCAAACCGGCACTAGGAAACAGACTGAGAAACCAGAGTAAAAGTTTCTCCTGCAACCCGTTCCCTTTGTGCTAGATGAACGAACGTCTCTCCACATGCTCAGTTCTGAGAGATAAGTGTGTGTGAAAGCCGTCCTTCACCTAGCTTGTTGGGAACACAAAGTTTCTTTTCAGTTGCAAACTCCACTCCATACATATATATGGGGAGGTACTAGCTCCAACTCGGTTTTACAGTGAAAACTGCAGGAACTTCAAACCGGCACTAGGAAACAGACTGAGAAACCAGAGTAAAAGTTTCTCCTGCAACCCGTTCCCTTTGTGCTAGATGAACGAACGTCTCTCCACATGCTCAGTTCTGAGAGATAAGTGTGTGTGAAAGCCGTCCTTCACCTAGCTTGTTGGGAACACAAAGTTTCTTTTCAGTTGCAAACTCCACTCCATACATATATATGGGGAGGTACTAGCTCCAACTCGGTTTTACAGTGAAAACTGCAGGAACTTCAAACCGGCACTAGGAAACAGACTGAGAAACCAGAGTAAAAGTTTCTCCTGCAACCCGTTCCCTTTGTGCTAGATGAACGAACGTCTCTCCACATGCTCAGTTCTGAGAGATAAGTGTGTGTGAAAGCCGTCCTTCACCTAGCTTGTTGGGAACACAAAGTTTCTTTTCAGTTGCAAACTCCACTCCATACATATATATGGGGAGGTACTAGCTCCAACTCGGTTTACAGTGAAAACTGCAGGAACTTCAAACCGGCACTAGGAAACAGACTGAGAAACCAGAGTAAAAGTTTCTCCTGCAACCCGTTCCCTTTGTGCTAGATGAACGAACGTCTCTCCACATGCTCAGTTCTGAGAGATAAGTGTGTGTGAAAGCCGTCCTTCACCTAGCTTGTTGGGAACACAAAGTTTCTTTTCAGTTGCAAACTCCACTCCATACATATATATGGGGAGGTACTAGCTCCAACTCGGTTTTACAGTGAAAACTGCAGGAACTTCAAACCGGCACTAGGAAACAGACTGAGAAACCAGAGTAAAAGTTTCTCCTGCAACCCGTTCCCTTTGTGCTAGATGAACGAACGTCTCTCCACATGCTCAGTTCTGAGAGATAAGTGTGTGTGAAAGCCGTCCTTCACCTAGCTTGTTGGGAACACAAAGTTTCTTTTCAGTTGCAAACTCCACTCCATACATATATATGGGGAGGTACTAGCTCCAACTCGGTTTTACAGTGAAAACTGCAGGAACTTCAAACCGGCACTAGGAAACAGACTGAGAAACCAGAGTAAAAGTTTCTCCTGCAACCCGTTCCCTTTGTGCTAGATGAACGAACGTCTCTCCACATGCTCAGTTCTGAGAGATAAGTGTGTGTGAAAGCCGTCCTTCACCTAGCTTGTTGGGAACACAAAGTTTCTTTTCAGTTGCAAACTCCACTCCATACATATATATGGGGAGGTACTAGCTCCAACTCGGTTTTACAGTGAAAACTGCAGGAACTTCAAACCGGCACTAGGAAACAGACTGAGAAACCAGAGTAAAAGTTTCTCCTGCAACCCGTTCCCTTTGTGCTAGATGAACGAACGTCTCTCCACATGCTCAGTTCTGAGAGATAAGTGTGTGTGAAAGCCGTCCTTCACCTAGCTTGTTGGGAACACAAAGTTTCTTTTCAGTTGCAAACTCCACTCCATATATATATATGGGGAGGTACTAGCTCCAACTCGGTTTTACAGTGAAAACTGCAGGAACTTCAAACCGGCACTAGGAAACAGACTGAGAAACCAGAGTAAAAGTTTCTCCTGCAACCCGTTCCCTTTGTGCTAGATGAACGAACGTCTCTCCACATGCTCAGTTCTGAGAGATAAGTGTGTGTGAAAGCCGTCCTTCACTAGCTTGTTGGGAACACAAAGTTTCTTTTCAGTTGCAAACTCCACTCCATATATATATATGGGGAGGTACTAGCTCCAACTCGGTTTTACAGTGAAAACTGCAGGAACTTCAAACCGGCACTAGGAAACAGACTGAGAAACCAGAGTAAAAGTTTCTCCTGCAACCCGTTCCCTTTGTGCTAGATGAACGAACGTCTCTCCACATGCTCAGTTCTGAGAGATAAGTGTGTGTGAAAGCCGTCCTTCACCTAGCTTGTTGGGAACACAAAGTTTCTTTTCAGTTGCAAACTCCACTCCATACATATATATGGGGAGGTACTAGCTCCAACTCGGTTTTACAGTGAAACTGCAGGAACTTCAAACCGGCACTAGGAAACAGACTGAGAAACCAGAGTAAAAGTTTCTCCTGCAACCCGTTCCTTTGTGCTAGATGAACGAACGTCTCTCCACATGCTCAGTTCTGAGAGATAAGTGTGTGTGAAAGCCGTCCTTCACCTAGCTTGTTGGGAACACAAAGTTTCTTTTCAGTTGCAAACTCCACTCCATACATATATATGGGGAGGTACTAGCTCCAACTCGGTTTTACAGTGAAAACTGCAGGAACTTCAAACCGGCACTAGGAAACAGACTGAGAAACCAGAGTAAAAGTTTCTCCTGCAACCCGTTCCCTTTGTGCTAGATGAACGAACGTCTCTCCACATGCTCAGTTCTGTGGGATAAGTGTGTGTGAAAGCCGTCCTTCACCTAGCTTGTTGGGAACACAAAGTTTCTTTTCAGTTGCAAACTCCACTCCATACATATATATGGGGAGGTACTAGCTCCAACTCGTTTTACAGTGAAAACTGCAGGAACTTCAAACCGGCACTAGGAAACAGACTGAGAAACAGAGTAAAAGTTTCTCCTGCAACCCGTTCCCTTTGTGCTAGATGAACGAACGTCTCTCACATGCTCAGTTCTGAGAGATAAGTGTGTGTGAAAGCCGTCCTTCACATTAGCTTGTTGGGAACACAAAGTTTTTTTCAGTTTGCAAACTCCTCTCCATATATATATGGGGATGGTACTAGCTCCAACTCGGTTTTACAGTGAAAACTGCAGGAACTTCACCATCCGGCACTAGGAAACAGACTGAGACAGCAGAGTAAAAGTTTCTCTCTGCAACCCTTTCCCTTGGTGCTGATTAACAAACGTCTTTCCACATGCTAGTTCTGAGAGATAATTGTGTGTGAAGCCGTCCTTCACCTAGCTTGTTGGAACCCAAAGTTTCTTTTCAGTTTCAAACTCCACTCTATATATATATAGGGGAGGTACTAGCTCCAACTCGGTTTTACAGTGAAAACTGCAGGAACTTCAAACTGGCACTAGGAAACAGACTGAGAACCAGAGTAAAACGTTTTCTCCTGTAAACCGTTCCCTGTGTGCAGATGAACGACGTTCTCCACATGCTCATTCTGAGAGATACGTGTGTGTGAAAGCCGTCCTTCACCTAGCTTGTTGGGGAACACAAAGTTTCTTTTCA
>NW_022588695.1:0-11123 GCF_009834535.1 Camelus ferus | reverse complement strand
GAGGTTCGGGCCGCCCTCCACGCAGCTGCTGGTGTCACAGTGTTCCCTGGCAGGGGGAAGTCCGCTAATTACCTCCCCTCTCCATGGGGAGGCACTATATTCTACCTGCGTTTCCAGCCCAACCCCCGCCTTTCCCCGGCAGCCCGCAGTGGGAGGGATTCGGGGAAGACACTCGAAGGGCTCCTAGGAGATCCGGGTGCTGCAGACAGAGACGGAACCTCCCACACTCAGAATTTCGGAACACGGCTGACTGTGGGGGAGGTTCGGGGCCGAACTCCACGCAGCTGCCTGGTCACAGGTGTTCCTGGCAGGGGGAAGTCCGCTAAATACCTCCCTTGTCCATGGGGAGGCACAAGATGCTACCTGCTTTTCCAGCACAAACCCCCGCCTTTCCCTGGCTGCCGCACTGGGAGGGAATCGGGGAAGACTCTCGAAGGGCTCCTAGGAGATCCCGGTTGCTGCAGACAAAAGACGGAACCTCCCCACACTCAGAATTCCGGAAACACGGGTGACTGTGTGGGGGAGGTTTAGGGCCGCCCTCCACACATCTCCCTGGTGTCACAGGTGTTCCCTGGTAGGGGGAAGACCGCTAATTACCGACCCTGTCCATGGGAGGCCTAGATGCTACCTGACTGAGTTTCCAGCCCAACCCCCGCCTTTCCCTGCAGCCCACAGTGGGAGGGATTCGGGGAAGACACTCGAAGGGCTCCTAGGAGATCCCTGGTGCTGCAGACAGAAGACGGAACCTCCCCACTCTCAGAATTCCGGAACACGGTGACAGTGTGGGGGAGGTTCGGGGCCGCCCTCCACGCAGGCTGGTGTGTCACAGGTGATCCCTGGCAGGGAGAAGTCCGCTAATAACCTCCCCTGTCCATGGGGAGGCACTAGATGCTACCTGCGTTTCCAGCCTAACCCCCCCTTTCCTCGGCAGCCCGCAATGGGACGGTCGGTAGGGGGAAGACACTCGAAGGGCTCTTAGGTGATCCCGGGTGCTGCAGACAGAAGACGGAACCTCCCCACACTCAGAATTCCGGAAACACGGGGGACTGGTAGGTGAGGTTTAGGGCCGCCTCCACGCAGCTTCCTGGTGTCACAGGTGCCTGGCAGGGGAATTCCGCTAATTACCTCCCTTGTCCATGGGGAGGCACTAGATGCTACCTGTTTTCCTGCCCAACCCCGCCTTTCCTGGCTGCCCGCACAGGGAGGGACTCGGGGAAGACTCTCGAAAGTCCTAGGAGATCCCGGGTGCTGCAGAAATAAGACGGAACTCCCACACTCGAATTCCGGAACACGGCTGACAGTGTTGGGGAGGTTCGGGGCCGCCCTCCACGCAGCTGCCTGGTGTCACAGGTGTTCCCTGGCAGGGAGAATTCGCTAATAACCTCCCCTGTCCATGGGGAGGCCACTAGATGCTACCTGCGTTTCCAGCCCAACCCCTCCTTTCCTCGCAGCCCGCACTGGGACGGTCTGGGGGAAGAAACTAGAAGGGCTTAGGTGATCCAGGGTGCTGCAGACAGAAGACGGAACCTCCCCACACTCAGAATTCCGGAACACGGGTGACTGTGTGGGTGAGGTTTAGGGCCGCCCTCCACGCAGCTTCCTGGTGTCACAGGTGTTCCCTTGCAGGGGGAAGTCCGCTAATTACCTCCCCTGTCCATGGGGATGCACTAGATGCTACCTGCGTTTCCAGCCCAACCCCCGCCTTTCCCTGGCTGCCCGCACAGGGAGGGACTCGGGGAAGACTCTCGAAAGTCTCCTAGGAGATCCCGGGTGCTGCAGAAATAAGACGGACCCTCCCCACACTCAGAATCCCGGAACACGGCTGACTGTGTGGGGGAGGTTCTGGGCCGCCCTCCACGCAGCTGCCTGGGGTCACAGGTGTTCCCTGGCAGGGGGAAGTCCGCTATTTACCTCCCTTGTCCATGGGGAGGCACTAGATGCTACCTGCTTTTCCAGCCCAACCCCCGCCTTTCCACAGCAGCCCGCACAGGGAGGGACTGGGGGAAGACACTCGAAGGGCTCCTAGGTGAACCCGGGTGCTGCAGACATAAGACGGAACCTCCCCATACTCAGAATTCCGGAACACGGATGACTGTGTGGGGAGGTTCGGGGCCGCCCTCCACGCAGCTGCCTTGTGTCAAAGGTGTTCCCTCGCAAGGGGAAGTCCGCTAAATACCTCCCCTGTCCATGGGGAGGCACTAGATGCTACGTGCGTTTCCAGCACAACCCCCTCCTTTCCCCGGCAGCCCGCACAGGGAGGGACTGGAAGAGAATCGAAGGGTCCTAGGAGATCCCGGGTGCTGCAGACAGAAGACGGAACCTCCCCGCACTCAGAATTCCGGAACACGTGTGACTGTGTGGGTGAGGTTTAGGGCCGCCCTCCACACAGCTTCCTGGTGTCACAGGTGTTCCCTGGTAGGGGGAAGACCGCTAATTACCTCCCCTGTCCAGGGGGAGGCACTAGATGCTACCTGAGGTTCCAGCCCAACCGCCGCTTTTCCCCGGCAGCCCGCAGTGGGAGGGACTCGGGGAAGACTCTCGATGGGCTCCTAGGAGATCCCGGGTGCTGCAGACAGAAGACGGAACCTCCCCACACTCAGAATTCCGGAACACGGCTGACTGTGTGTGGGAGGTTCGGGGCCGCCCTCCACGCAGCTTCCTGGTGTCACAGGTGTTCCCTGGCAGGGGGAAGGCCGGTAATTACCTCCCTTGTCCATGGGAGGCACTAGATGCTACCTGCGTTTCCAGCACAACCCCCTTCTTTCCCCGGCAGCCCGCAAATGGAGGGAGGGGGGAAGACACTCGAAAGGCTCCTAGGAGAACCCGGTTGCTGCAGACAGAAGACGGATCCTCCCCACAATCAGAATTCTGCAACACGGATGACTGTGTGGGATAGGTTCGGGGCCGCCCTCCACGCAGCTTCCTGGTGTCACAGGTGTTCCCTGGCAGGGGGAAGGCCGGTAATTACCTCCCTTGTCCATGGGGAGGCACTAGATGCTACCTGCGTTTCCAGCACAACCCCCTTCTTTCCCCGGCAGCCCGCAAATGGAGGGACTGGGGGAAGACACTCCAAAGGCTCCTAGGAGAACCCGGGTGCTGCAGACAGAAGACGGAACTTCCCCACAATCGAATTCCGGAACACGGCTGACTGTGTGGGGGAGGTTCGGGGCCGCCCTCCATGCAGCTGCCTGGTGTCACAGGTGTTCCCTTGGCAGGGGGAATTCCGCTAATTACCTCCCCTGTCAATGGGGAGGCACTAGATGCTACCTGCGATTCCAGCCCAAACCCCGCCTTTCCCCGGAAGCCCGCACTGGGAGGGACTCGGGGAAGACACTCGAAAGGCTCCTAGGAGAACCCGGGTGCTGCAGACTGAAGACGGAACCTCCCCACACTCAGAATTCCGGAACACGGCTGACTGTGTGGGGGAGGCTCGGGGCCGCACTCCACGCAGCTGCCTGGTGTCACAGGTGTTCCCTGGCAGGGAGAAGTCCGCTAATTACCTCCCCTGTCCATGGGGAGGCACTAGATGCTACCTGCTTTTCCAGGCCAACCCCCGCCTTTCCCCGGCAGCCCGCACAGTGAGGGACTGGGGGAAGACACTCAAAAGGCTCCTAGGAGAACCCGGTGCTGCAGACAGAAGACGGAACCTCCCCACAATCAGAGTCCGGACACGGATGACTGTGTGGGAGAGGTTCGGGGCCGCACTCCACGCAGCTTCCTGGTGTCACAGGTGTCCCTGGCAGGGGGAAGGCCGGTAATTACCTCCCTTGTCCATGGGGAGGCACTAGATGCTACCTGCGTTTCCAGCACAACCCCCTTCTTTCCCCGGCAGCCCGCAAATGGAGGGACTGGGGGAAGACACTCGAAAGGCTCCTAGGAGAACCCGGTTGCTGCAGACAGAAGACGGAACCTCCCCACAATCAGAATTCCGGAACACGGATGACTGTGTGGGAGAGGTTCGGGGCCGCCCTCCACGCAGCTTCCTGGTGTCACAGGTGTTCCCTGGCAGGGGGAAGGCCGGTAATTACCTCCCTTGTCCATGGGGAGGCACTAGATGCTACCTGCGTTTCCAGCACAACCCCCTTCTTTCCCCGGCAGCCCGCAAATGGAGGGACTGGGGGAAGACACTCGAAAGGCTCCTAGGAGAACCCGGGTTCTGCAGACAGAAGACGGAAACTTCCCCACAATCAGAATTCCGGAACACGGCTGACTGTGTGGGGAGGTTCGGGCCGCCCTCCACGCAGCTGCCTGGTGTCACAGGTGTTCCCTGGCAGGGGAATTCCGCTAATTACCTCCCCTGTCAATGGGGAGGCACTAGATGCTACCTGCGATTCTAGCCCAAACCCCGCCTTTCCCCGGAAGCCCGCACTGGGAGGGACTCGGGGAAGACACTCGAAAGGCCTAGGAGAACCCGGGTGCTGCAGAATGAAGACGGAACCTCCCCACACTCAGAATTCCGGAACACGGCTGACTGTGTGGGGGAGGTTCGGGGCCGCCCTCCACGCAGCTTCCTGGTGTCACAGGTGTTCCCTGGCAGGGGGAATTCCGCTAATTACCTCCCCTGTCAATGGGGAGGCACTAGATGCTACCTGCGTTTCCACCCAACCCCCCGCCTTTCCCCGGCAGCCCGCACAGGGAGGGACTGGGGAAGGACACTCGAAGGGCTCATAGGAGATACCCGGGTGCTGCAGACATAAGACGGAACCTCCCACACTCAGAATTCCGGAAACACGGTCTGACTGTGGGGTGAGGTTAGGGCCGCCCTCCACGCAGCTTACCTGGTGTCACAGGTGTTCCCTCGCAAGGGGAAGTCCGCTAATTACCTCCCCTGTCCATGGGGAGGCCACTAGATGCTACCTGCGTTTCCAGCACAACCCCCGCCTTTCCCCGGCAAGCCCGCACATGGGAGGGACTCTGGGAAGACACTCGAAGGGCTCCTAGGAGATCCCGGGTTGCTGCAGACAGAAGACGGAACCTCCCCACACTCAGAATTCCGGAACACGGTGACTGTGTGGGTGAGGTTTCGGGGCCGCCTCCACGCAGCTTCCTGGTGTCACAGGTGTTCCCTGGCAGGGGAAGTCCGCTAATTACCTCCCTTGTCCATGGGAGGCACTAGATGCTACCTGCGTTTCCAGCACAACCCCCTTCTTTCCCCGGCAGCCCGCAAATGGAGGGACTGGGGGAAGACACTCGAAAGGCTCCTAGGAGAACCCGGGTGCTGCAGACAGAAGACGGAACTTCCCCACAATCAGAATTCCGGAACACGGCTGACTGTGTGGGGGAGGTTCGGGGCCGCCCTCCACGCAGCTTCCTGGTGTCACAGGTGTTCCCTGGCAGGGGGAAGGCCGGTAATTACCTCCCTTGTCCATGGGGAGGCACTAGATGCTACCTGCGTTTCCAGCACAACCCCCTTCTTTCCCGGTAGCCCGCAAATGGAGGGACTGGGGAAGACACTCGAAAGGCTCCTAGGAAAACCCGGGTGCTGCAGACAGAAGACGGACTTCCCCACAATCAGAATTCCGGAACACGGCTGACTGTGTGGGGGAGGTTCGGGGCCGCCCTCCACGCAGCTGCCTGGTGTCACAGGTGTTCCCTGGAAGGGGGAATTCCGCCTAATTACCTCCCCTGTCATGGGGAGGCACTAGATTGCTACCTGCGTTTCCAGCACAACTCCCACTTTCCCGGCAGCCCGCACAGGGAGGGACTCTGGGAAGACACTCGAAGGGCTCCTAGGTGAATCCGGTGCTGCAGATAGAAGACGGAACCTCCCCACACTCCGAATCCCGGACACACGGCTGACTGTGTGGGGTGTTCGGGGCCGACCTCCACGCAGCTGCCTGGTAGTCACCCATGTGTTCCCTGGCAGGGGGAAGTCCACTAATTACCTCCCTTGTCCATGGGGAGGCACTAGAGGCTACCTGCTTTCCAGCAAACCCCGCCTTTCCCCGGCAGCCCGCACAGTGAGGGACTGGGGGAAGACACTCAAAAGGCTCCTAGGAGAACCCGGTTGCTGCAGACAGAAGACGGAACCTCCCCACAATCAGAATTCCGGAACACGGATGACTGTGTGGGGAAGGTTCGGGGCCGCCCCTCCACGCAGCTTCCTGGGGTTCACAGGTGTTCCCTGGCAGGGGGGAAGGCCCGGTAATTACCTCCCTTGTCATGGGGAGGGCACTAGATGCCTACCTGCGTTTCCAGCACAACCCCCTTCTTCCCCGGCCAGCCCGCAAATGGGAGGGACTGGGGGGAAGACACTCGAAAGGCTCCTAGGGAAGAAACCCGGTTGCTGCAGACAGAAGACGGAACCTCCCCACAATCAGAATCAGGAACACGGAATGACTGCCTGGAGAGTTTCGGGGCCGCCCTCCACGCAGCTTCCTGGTGTCACAGGTGTTCCCTGGCAGGGGGAAGGCCGGTAATTACCTCCTTGTCCATGGGGAGGCACTAGATGCTACCAGCGTTTCCAGCACAACCCCCTTCTTTCCCCGGCAGCCCGCAAATGGAGGGACTGGGGGAAGACACTCGAAAGGCTCCTAGGAGAACCCGGGTGCTGCAGACAGAAGACGGAACTTCCCCACAATCAGAATTCCGGAACAACGGCTGACTGTGTGGGGGAGGTTCGGGCCGCCCTCCACGAAGCTGCCTGGTGTCACAGGTGTTCCCTGGCAGGGGGAATTCCGCTAATTACCTCCCCTGTCAATGGGGAGGCACTAGATGCTACCTGCGATTCCAGCCCAAACCCCGCCTTTCCCCGGCAGCCCGCACTGGGAGGGACTCGGGGAAGACACTCGAACGGCTCCTAGGAGATCCCGGGTGCTGCAGACAGAAGACGGAACCTCCCCACACTCAGAATTCCGGAACACGGCTGACAGTGTGGGGGAGGTTCGGGGCCGCCCTCCACGCAGCTGCCTGGTGTCACAGGTGTTCCCTGGCAGGGAGAAGTCCGCTAATAACCTCCCCTGTCCATGGGGAGGCACTAGATGCTACCTGCGTTTCCAGCCCATCCCCCTCCTTTCCTCGGCAGCCCGCAATGGGACGGTCTGGGGGAAGACACTCGAAGGGCTCTTAGGAGATCCCGGGTGCTGCAGACAGAAGACGGAACCTCCCCACACTCAGAATTCCGGAACAAGGGGGACTGTGTGGGTGAGGTTTAGGGCCGCCGTCCATGCGGCTTCCTGGTGTCAAAGGTGTTCCCTGGCAGGGGGAATTCCGCTAATTACCTCCCTTGTCCATGGGGAGGCACTAGATGCTACCTGCTTTTCCAGCCCAACCCCTGCCTTTCCCCGGCAGCCCGCACTGGGTGGGACTCTGGGAAGACACTCGAAGGGCTCCTAGGAGATCCCGGGTGCTGCAGACAGAAGACGGAACCTCCCCACACTCTGAATTCCGGAACACGGCGACTGTGTGGGGAGGTTCGGGGCCGCCTCCACGCAGCTGCCTGGTGTCACAGGTGTTCCCTGGCAGGTGAAGTCCGCTAATTACCACCCTGTCCCATGGGGAGGCACTAGATGCTACCTGCGTTTCCAGCACAACCCCCTTCTTTCCCCGCCAGCCCGCACAGGGGAGGGACTCTGGGAAGACACTCGAAGGGCTCCTAGGAGATCCCGGGTGCTGCAGACAGAAGACGGAACCTCTCCACACTCAGAATTCCGGAACACGGCTGACTGTGTGGGGGAGGTTCGGGGCCGCCCTCCACGCAGCTGCCTGGTGTCATAGGTGTTCCCTGGCAGGGGGGAAGTCCGCTAATTAACCTCCCCTGTACAGGGGAGGCACTAGATGCTACCTGCGTTTCCAGCCCAACCCCGCTTTCCCCGGCAGCCCGCGTATGGGAGGGACTCTGGGAAGACTCTCGAAGGGCTCCTAGGAGATCTCCGTGTGCTGCAGACAAAGACGGAACCTCCCCGCACTCAGAATTCCTGAACACGTCTGACTGTGTGGGGGAGGTTCGGGGCCGCCCTCCACGCAGCTTCCTGGTGTCATCAGGTGATTCCCTTCGCAAGGGGAAGTCCGCTAATTACCTCCCCTGTCCATGGGGATGCACTAGATGCTACCTGCGTTTCCAGCCCAACCCCCGCATTTCCCCGGCAGCCCGTACTGGGAGGGACTCGGGGAAGACTCTCGAAGGGCTCCTAGGAGATCTCGGGTGCTGCAGACAGAAGACGGAACCTCCCCACACTCAGAATTCCGGAACACGGCTGACTGTGTGGGGGAGGTTCGGGGCCGCCCTCCACGCAGCTTCCTGGTGTCACAGGTGTTCCCTCGCAAGGGGAAGTCCGCTAATTACCTCCCCTGTCCATGGGGAGGCACTAGATGCTACCTGCGTTTCCAGCCCAACCCCCGCCTTTCCCCGGCAGCCCGCACTGGAGGGACTCGGGGAAGACTCTCGAAGGGCTCCTAGGAGATCCCGGGTGCTGCAGACAGAAGACGGAACCTCCCCACACTCAGAATTCCGGAACACGGCTGACTGTGTGGGGAGGTTCGGGGCCGCCCTCCACGCAGCTTCCTGGTGTCACAGGTGTTCCCTGGCAGGGGAAAGTCCGCTAATTACCTCCCCTGTCCAGGGGGAGGCACTAGATGCTACCTGCGTTTCCAGCCCAACCCCCGCCTTTCCCCGGCAGCCCGCAGTGCGAGGGACTCGGGGAAGACCCTCGAAGGGCTCCTAGGAGATCCCGGGTGCTGCAGACAGAAGACGGAACCTCCCCACACTCAGAATTCCGGAACACGGCTGACTGTGTGGGGGAGGTTCGGGGCCGCCCTCCACGCAGCTTCCTGGTGTCACAGGTGTTCCCTCGCAAGGGGAAGTCCGCTAATTACCTCCCCTGTCCATGGGGAGGCACTAGATGCTACCTGCGTTTCCAGCCAACCCCGCCTTTCCCCGGCAGCCCGCACTGGGAGGGACTCGGGGAAGACACTCGAAGGGCTCTAGGAGATCCCGGGTGCTGCAGACAGAAGACGGAACCTCCCCACACTCAGAATTCCGGAACACGGCTGACTGTGTTGGGGAGGTTCGGGGCCGCCCTCCACGCAGCTTCCTGGTGTCACAGGTGTTCCCTCGCAAGGGGAAGTCCGCTAATTACCTCCCCTGTCCATGGGGAGGCACTAGATGCTACCTGCGTTTCCAGCCCAACCCCCGCATTTCCCCGGCAGCCCGCACTGGGAGGGACTCGGGGAAGACTCTCGAAGGGCTCCTAGGAGATCTCGGGTGCTGCAGACAGAAGACGGAACCTCCCCACACTCAGAATTCCGGAACAAGGCTGACTGTGTGGGGGAGGTTCGGGCCGCCCTCCACGCAGCTTCCTGGTGTCACAGGTGTTCCCTCGCAAGGGGAAGTCCGCTACTTACCTCCCCTGTCCATGGGGAGGCACTAGATGCTACCTGCGTTTCCAGCCCAACCCCCGCATTTCCCCGGCAGCCCGTACTGGGAGGGACTCGGGAAGACTCTCGAAGGGCTCCTAGGAGATCTCGGGTGCTGCAGACAGAAGACGGAACCTCCCCACACTCAGAATTCCGGAACAAGCGTGACTGTTTGGGTGAGGTTAGGGCCGCCCTCACGCAGCTTCCTGGTGTCACAGTGTTCCCTCGCAAGGGGAAGTCCGCTACATACCTCCCCTGTCCATGGGGAGGCACTAGATGCTACCTGCGTTTCCAGCCCAACCCCCGCATTTCCCCGGCATCCCGTACTGGGAGGGACTCGGGAAGACTCTCGAAGGGCTCCTAGGAGATCCCGGGTGCTGCAGACAGAAGACGGAACCTCCCCACACTCAGAATTCCGGAACACGGCTGACTGTGTGGGGAGGTTCGGGTGCCGCCCTCCACGCAGCTTCCTGGTGTCACAGGTGTTCCCTGCGCAAGGGGAAGTCCGCTAATTACCTACCCTGTCCATGGGGAGGCACAAGATGCTACCTGCTTTTCCAGCAAACCTCCGCCTTTCCCCGGCAGCCCGCACAGGGAGGGACTGGGGAACACACTCAAAGGGCTCCTAGGAGAACCCGGGTGCTGCAGACATAAGACGGAACCTCCCCACACTCAGAATTCCGGAACACGGATAACTGTGTGGGGGAGGTTCGGGGCCGCCCTCCACGCAGCTGCCTGGTGTCACAGGTGTTCCCTGGCAGGGGGAAGTCCGCTAATTACCTCCCCTGTCCATGGGGATGCACTATATTCTACCTGCGTTTCCAGCCCAACCCCCGCCTTTCCCCGGCAGCCCGCAGTGGGAGGGATTCGAGGAAGACACTCGAAGGGCTCCTAGGAGATCCCGGGTGCTGCAGACAGAAGACGGAACCTCCCCACACTCAGAATTTCGGAACACGGCTGACTGTGTGGGGGAGGTTCGGGGCCGAACTCCACGCAGCTGCCTGGTGTCACAGGTGTTCCCTGGCAGGGGGAAGTCCGCTAAATACCTCCCTTGTCCATGGGGAGGCACAAGATGCTACCTGCTTTTCCAGCACAACCCCCGCCTTTCCCTGGCTGCCCGCACTGGGAGGGAATCGGGGAAGACTCTCGAAGGGCTCCTAGGAGATCCCGGTTGCTGCAGACAAAAGACGGAACCTCCCCACACTCAGAATTCCGGAACACGGGTGACTGTGTGGGTGAGGTTTAGGGCCGCCCTCCACACAGCTCCCTGGTGTCACAGGTGTTCCCTGGTAGGGGGAAGACCGCTAATTACCTACCCTGTCCATGGGGAGGCACTAGATGCTACCTGAGTTTCCAGCCCAACCCCCGCCTTTCCCCTGCAGCCCACAGTGGGAGGGATTCGGGGAAGACACTCGAAGGGCTCCTAGGAGATCCCTGGTGCTGCAGACAGAAGACGGAACCTCCCCACACTCAGAATTCCGGAACACGGCTGACAGTGTGGGGGAGGTTCGGGGCCGCCCTCCACGCAGCTGCCTGGTGTCACAGGTGTTCCCTGGCAGGGAGAATTCCGCTAATAACCTCCCCTGTCCATGGGGAGGCACTAGATGCTACCTGCGTTTCCAGCACAACCCCCTCCTTTCCTCGGCAGCCCGCACTGGGACGGTCTCGGGGAAGACACTCGAAGGGCTCTTAGGAGAACCCGGGTGCTGCAGACATAAGACGGAACCTCCCCACACTCAGAATTCCGGAACACGGATGACTGTGTGGGG
>NW_022588694.1:0-11176 GCF_009834535.1 Camelus ferus | reverse complement strand
AGCTTTTTCTAATAGCAGTTCGAAAATCAGGCAGTTTTCAAAGGAAAAAACGGAGCGTGTTCTACCCAATAGATATGTAAATTACATAGAGTCTCCCGCTGTGAAATTACGTGTTTCGAACACGCTACATGCAGAGAATTTTCGACAAAAATACACTACATTGTTGTTTGCATGTGGATTACAGGACTTTCATCACAGTAGTAGGCATATTGATGCTTAGAAGCTTTTTCTCTGATTTCACAGAGCTTTCGAAATGCCAGTTTTGAAAATGAGGCAGATTTCACGGCAGAAACCTCTTGGAGCGTGTTCTAACCAATAGACCTGTAATTTACATGGATTCGCTCACCGTGAAATTCCGTGTTCCGAACACGCTACAGGCATCTCGGATGCGACAAATATTCACTACAGAGTTGTTAGCAAGTGGATTACAGCACTTTCATCCACCATACAAGGCTTACTGACACTTTGAAGAATTTTCTCAGATTTCACAGGTTAGTTTTAATGCCAGGTTTGAAAATGAGGCAGATTTGGCAGAAAAATGCTCTTGGAGCCAGTTCTACCCAAAAGATATGTAACTTACCTAGTTTCAATCACCGTGACATTCCGTGTTCTGAACACGTTACATGCCCCACGGATTCAACAAACATTCTTTAATGAGTTGTGAACATGTGTATTAACGAACTTTCATCCACCTTACAGTGCATATTTATACATAGAAATTTTATTCTGATTTAGTAGTTTTCTCCTAATGTCAGTCTCTAAAATCATGCAGTTTCCACAGGAAAATCCTCTTGGAGCGAGTTCTACCCAATAGACATGCAATTTACATAGAACCCGTCATCGTGAAATTCCGTGTTCCGAAAAAGCTACATGCATCACGGATTCGACAAATATTCACTACAGAGATGTTAGCATAAGGATTACCGAACTTTCATCCACCATACAAGGCAGATTTACACCGAGAATCTAGTAATCTGTTTTCGCAGTGTTTTCCTAACGTCAGTTTCAAAAATCTGGCCTATTTCTCAGGAAAAAACTCTTGGAGTGATTTCTAACCAAGGGAAATGTAATTTACATAAATTCCCTGCCCGTGAAATTCCGTGTTCCGAACATGCTACATGCATAAAGGATTCGACAAATATTCACTACAAATTTGTTAGCATGTGGATTACAGAACTTTCATCACAATACATTGAATATTGATTCTTAGAAGTATTTTCTCAGATTTTGCAGCGTTTTCCAAACGCCAGTTTCAAAAATGACGAAGTTTTCGCAGAAAAACACTCTCGGAGCGAGTTCTACCCAATAGAGAAGTAATTTACATTGTTTCAATCACCGTGAAATTCCACGTTCTGAACACTGTACATGCACCACGGATTAGAAAAAGATTCTTTAATATGTTGTGAAAATGTGGATTACCGAACTTTCCTGCAACATAAAGGCACATTTACACCTACAAATATTTACTCTCCTTTTGCACCTTTTTCCAAACTTCAGATTCGATAACCATGCAATTTTCACAGAAAAATTCTCTTCTAGCTCGTTCTACTCAATAGAATTGTAATTTACATAGTTTCATTACCGTGAAATTCCATTTTCCAAAAGCACTACTTGAATCACGGTTTACAAAATAATTACTACACTCTTATTAACATGTGGATTACCGGACTTTCATTCACCATTCAAGGCATATTGACACTTAGAAGCATTTTCTCAGATTTCACAGTGTTCTCCTAATGGCAGTTTTGAAAATGAGGCACATTTCGCAGAAAAATTGTCTTCAAGCGTGTTCTACTCAATAGAATTGTAATTTACATAGTTTCATTACCGTGAAATTCCGTTTTCCAAAAGCGTTACATGAATCACGGTTTAAAAAATAATTACTACACTATTATTAACATGTGGATTACTGGACTTTCATTCACCATTCAAGGCATATTGACACTTAGAAGCATTTTCTCAGATTTCACAGGGTTCTCTTAATGGCAGTTTTCAAAATGAGGCACATTTCACAGAAAAATTCTCTTCAAGCGATTTCTACCCAATAGATATGTAACGTACATTGTTTCCTTCACTATGACATTCCGTATTCCGAACACATCACATGCATCACGAATTGGACAAACATTCTTTAATGAGTGTGAGCATGTGGATTACCGAACTTTCATCCACCATACAAGGCATATTTACACCTAGAAGTAGTTATTCTGATTTCGCAGGTTTTTCCTAACATCCAGGTTCGAAAATCATGAAATTGTCGCAGAAACATTCAATTCAAGCGAGTTCTATCCAGTAGAATTGTTATTTTCAGAGTTTCACTCACCGAGACATTCCGTGTTCCGAAAACGTTACATTCATCACGGCTTCGACAAACATTATTTAATGAGCGTGAGCATGTGGATTACCGATTTTTCAACCACAATACAAGGCATATTTACACCTAGAAACATTTACTTAGATTTCGCAGGTTTTCCTAACGTCAGTTACCAAAATCAGGCAGTTTTCGCAGAAAAATTCTCTTGGTGCATGTTCTATCCAATAGACATCTCATTTTCATAGATACCGTCACCGTAACATTCCGTGTTCCGAAAACGGTACATGCACCACGGATTCAACAAATATTCACTTCTGAGTTCTTAGCATGTGAATTACACATCTTTAATAACCCATTGAAGACATATTGTCACCTTAAAGCATTTACTCAGATTTTGCAGCATTTTCAAAACACCAGTTTCCAAACTGAGGCAGATTTTTCAGTAAAATGCTCCTGGAGCGTGTTCTAACCAAGAGATTTGTAATTTACATAGTTTCCCTCACCGTGACAGTCCGTGTTCCGAACACGCTACATACATCACGGATTTGACAAACATTTTTAATGAGTTGTGTACATGTGTATTACAGAACTTTCATCCACCATACAAGGCATATTTACACCTAGAAACATTAACTCTGAGTTCGCAGCTTTTTCCTAATAGCAGTTTCGAAAATCAGGCAGTTTTCAAAGGAAAAAACGGAGCGTGTTCTACCCAATAGATATGTAAATTACATAGAGTCTCCCGCTGTGAAATTACGTGTTTCGAACACGCTACATGCAGAGAATTTTCGACAAAAATACACTACATTGTTGTTTGCATGTGGATTACAGGACTTTCATCACAGTAGTAGGCATATTGATGCTTAGAAGCTTTTTCTCTGATTTCACAGAGCTTTCGAAATGCCAGTTTTGAAAATGAGGCAGATTTCACGGCAGAAACCTCTTGGAGCGTGTTCTAACCAATAGACCTGTAATTTACATGGATTCGCTCACCGTGAAATTCCGTGTTCCGAACACGCTACAGGCATCTCGGATGCGACAAATATTCACTACAGAGTTGTTAGCAAGTGGATTACAGCACTTTCATCCACCATACAAGGCTTACTGACACTTTGAAGAATTTTCTCAGATTTCACAGGTTAGTTTTAATGCCAGGTTTGAAAATGAGGCAGATTTGGCAGAAAAATGCTCTTGGAGCCAGTTCTACCCAAAAGATATGTAACTTACCTAGTTTCAATCACCGTGACATTCCGTGTTCTGAACACGTTACATGCCCCACGGATTCAACAAACATTCTTTAATGAGTTGTGAACATGTGTATTAACGAACTTTCATCCACCTTACAGTGCATATTTATACATAGAAATTTTATTCTGATTTAGTAGTTTTCTCCTAATGTCAG
Organism: Camelus ferus; assembly: GCF_009834535.1. Taxonomy (NCBI): domain Eukaryota; kingdom Metazoa; phylum Chordata; class Mammalia; order Artiodactyla; family Camelidae; genus Camelus; species Camelus ferus. Next base: position 7,460 of record NW_022588694.1, on the reverse strand, counting down.
TCTCTAAAATCATGCAGTTTCCACAGGAAAATCCTCTTGGAGCGAGTTCTACCCAATAGACATGCAATTTACATAGAACCCGTCATCGTGAAATTCCGTGTTCCGAAAAAGCTACATGCATCACGGATTCGACAAATATTCACTACAGAGATGTTAGCATAAGGATTACCGAACTTTCATCCACCATACAAGGCAGATTTACACCGAGAATCTAGTAATCTGTTTTCGCAGTGTTTTCCTAACGTCAGTTTCAAAAATCTGGCCTATTTCTCAGGAAAAAACTCTTGGAGTGATTTCTAACCAAGGGAAATGTAATTTACATAAATTCCCTGCCCGTGAAATTCCGTGTTCCGAACATGCTACATGCATAAAGGATTCGACAAATATTCACTACAAATTTGTTAGCATGTGGATTACAGAACTTTCATCACAATACATTGAATATTGATTCTTAGAAGTATTTTCTCAGATTTTGCAGCGTTTTCCAAACGCCAGTTTCAAAAATGACGAAGTTTTCGCAGAAAAACACTCTCGGAGCGAGTTCTACCCAATAGAGAAGTAATTTACATTGTTTCAATCACCGTGAAATTCCACGTTCTGAACACTGTACATGCACCACGGATTAGAAAAAGATTCTTTAATATGTTGTGAAAATGTGGATTACCGAACTTTCCTGCAACATAAAGGCACATTTACACCTACAAATATTTACTCTCCTTTTGCACCTTTTTCCAAACTTCAGATTCGATAACCATGCAATTTTCACAGAAAAATTCTCTTCTAGCTCGTTCTACTCAATAGAATTGTAATTTACATAGTTTCATTACCGTGAAATTCCATTTTCCAAAAGCACTACTTGAATCACGGTTTACAAAATAATTACTACACTCTTATTAACATGTGGATTACCGGACTTTCATTCACCATTCAAGGCATATTGACACTTAGAAGCATTTTCTCAGATTTCACAGTGTTCTCCTAATGGCAGTTTTGAAAATGAGGCACATTTCGCAGAAAAATTGTCTTCAAGCGTGTTCTACTCAATAGAATTGTAATTTACATAGTTTCATTACCGTGAAATTCCGTTTTCCAAAAGCGTTACATGAATCACGGTTTAAAAAATAATTACTACACTATTATTAACATGTGGATTACTGGACTTTCATTCACCATTCAAGGCATATTGACACTTAGAAGCATTTTCTCAGATTTCACAGGGTTCTCTTAATGGCAGTTTTCAAAATGAGGCACATTTCACAGAAAAATTCTCTTCAAGCGATTTCTACCCAATAGATATGTAACGTACATTGTTTCCTTCACTATGACATTCCGTATTCCGAACACATCACATGCATCACGAATTGGACAAACATTCTTTAATGAGTGTGAGCATGTGGATTACCGAACTTTCATCCACCATACAAGGCATATTTACACCTAGAAGTAGTTATTCTGATTTCGCAGGTTTTTCCTAACATCCAGGTTCGAAAATCATGAAATTGTCGCAGAAACATTCAATTCAAGCGAGTTCTATCCAGTAGAATTGTTATTTTCAGAGTTTCACTCACCGAGACATTCCGTGTTCCGAAAACGTTACATTCATCACGGCTTCGACAAACATTATTTAATGAGCGTGAGCATGTGGATTACCGATTTTTCAACCACAATACAAGGCATATTTACACCTAGAAACATTTACTTAGATTTCGCAGGTTTTCCTAACGTCAGTTACCAAAATCAGGCAGTTTTCGCAGAAAAATTCTCTTGGTGCATGTTCTATCCAATAGACATCTCATTTTCATAGATACCGTCACCGTAACATTCCGTGTTCCGAAAACGGTACATGCACCACGGATTCAACAAATATTCACTTCTGAGTTCTTAGCATGTGAATTACACATCTTTAATAACCCATTGAAGACATATTGTCACCTTAAAGCATTTACTCAGATTTTGCAGCATTTTCAAAACACCAGTTTCCAAACTGAGGCAGATTTTTCAGTAAAATGCTCCTGGAGCGTGTTCTAACCAAGAGATTTGTAATTTACATAGTTTCCCTCACCGTGACAGTCCGTGTTCCGAACACGCTACATACATCACGGATTTGACAAACATTTTTAATGAGTTGTGTACATGTGTATTACAGAACTTTCATCCACCATACAAGGCATATTTACACCTAGAAACATTAACTCTGAGTTCGCAGCTTTTTCCTAATAGCAGTTTCGAAAATCAGGCAGTTTTCAAAGGAAAAAACGGAGCGTGTTCTACCCAATAGATATGTAAATTACATAGAGTCTCCCGCTGTGAAATTACGTGTTTCGAACACGCTACATGCAGAGAATTTTCGACAAAAATACACTACATTGTTGTTTGCATGTGGATTACAGGACTTTCATCACAGTAGTAGGCATATTGATGCTTAGAAGCTTTTTCTCTGATTTCACAGAGCTTTCGAAATGCCAGTTTTGAAAATGAGGCAGATTTCACGGCAGAAACCTCTTGGAGCGTGTTCTAACCAATAGACCTGTAATTTACATGGATTCGCTCACCGTGAAATTCCGTGTTCCGAACACGCTACAGGCATCTCGGATGCGACAAATATTCACTACAGAGTTGTTAGCAAGTGGATTACAGCACTTTCATCCACCATACAAGGCTTACTGACACTTTGAAGAATTTTCTCAGATTTCACAGGTTAGTTTTAATGCCAGGTTTGAAAATGAGGCAGATTTGGCAGAAAAATGCTCTTGGAGCCAGTTCTACCCAAAAGATATGTAACTTACCTAGTTTCAATCACCGTGACATTCCGTGTTCTGAACACGTTACATGCCCCACGGATTCAACAAACATTCTTTAATGAGTTGTGAACATGTGTATTAACGAACTTTCATCCACCTTACAGTGCATATTTATACATAGAAATTTTATTCTGATTTAGTAGTTTTCTCCTAATGTCAGTCTCTAAAATCATGCAGTTTCCACAGGAAAATCCTCTTGGAGCGAGTTCTACCCAATAGACATGCAATTTACATAGAACCCGTCATCGTGAAATTCCGTGTTCCGAAAAAGCTACATGCATCACGGATTCGACAAATATTCACTACAGAGATGTTAGCATAAGGATTACCGAACTTTCATCCACCATACAAGGCAGATTTACACCGAGAATCTAGTAATCTGTTTTCGCAGTGTTTTCCTAACGTCAGTTTCAAAAATCTGGCCTATTTCTCAGGAAAAAACTCTTGGAGTGATTTCTAACCAAGGGAAATGTAATTTACATAAATTCCCTGCCCGTGAAATTCCGTGTTCCGAACATGCTACATGCATAAAGGATTCGACAAATATTCACTACAAATTTGTTAGCATGTGGATTACAGAACTTTCATCACAATACATTGAATATTGATTCTTAGAAGTATTTTCTCAGATTTTGCAGCGTTTTCCAAACGCCAGTTTCAAAAATGACGAAGTTTTCGCAGAAAAACACTCTCGGAGCGAGTTCTACCCAATAGAGAAGTAATTTACATTGTTTCAATCACCGTGAAATTCCACGTTCTGAACACTGTACATGCACCACGGATTAGAAAAAGATTCTTTAATATGTTGTGAAAATGTGGATTACCGAACTTTCCTGCAACATAAAGGCACATTTACACCTACAAATATTTACTCTCCTTTTGCACCTTTTTCCAAACTTCAGATTCGATAACCATGCAATTTTCACAGAAAAATTCTCTTCTAGCTCGTTCTACTCAATAGAATTGTAATTTACATAGTTTCATTACCGTGAAATTCCATTTTCCAAAAGCACTACTTGAATCACGGTTTACAAAATAATTACTACACTCTTATTAACATGTGGATTACCGGACTTTCATTCACCATTCAAGGCATATTGACACTTAGAAGCATTTTCTCAGATTTCACAGTGTTCTCCTAATGGCAGTTTTGAAAATGAGGCACATTTCGCAGAAAAATTGTCTTCAAGCGTGTTCTACTCAATAGAATTGTAATTTACATAGTTTCATTACCGTGAAATTCCGTTTTCCAAAAGCGTTACATGAATCACGGTTTAAAAAATAATTACTACACTATTATTAACATGTGGATTACTGGACTTTCATTCACCATTCAAGGCATATTGACACTTAGAAGCATTTTCTCAGATTTCACAGGGTTCTCTTAATGGCAGTTTTCAAAATGAGGCACATTTCACAGAAAAATTCTCTTCAAGCGATTTCTACCCAATAGATATGTAACGTACATTGTTTCCTTCACTATGACATTCCGTATTCCGAACACATCACATGCATCACGAATTGGACAAACATTCTTTAATGAGTGTGAGCATGTGGATTACCGAACTTTCATCCACCATACAAGGCATATTTACACCTAGAAGTAGTTATTCTGATTTCGCAGGTTTTTCCTAACATCCAGGTTCGAAAATCATGAAATTGTCGCAGAAACATTCAATTCAAGCGAGTTCTATCCAGTAGAATTGTTATTTTCAGAGTTTCACTCACCGAGACATTCCGTGTTCCGAAAACGTTACATTCATCACGGCTTCGACAAACATTATTTAATGAGCGTGAGCATGTGGATTACCGATTTTTCAACCACAATACAAGGCATATTTACACCTAGAAACATTTACTTAGATTTCGCAGGTTTCCTAACGTCAGTTACCAAAATCAGGCAGTTTTCGCAGAAAAATTCTCTTGGTGCATGTTCTATCCAATAGACATCTCATTTTCATAGATACCGTCACCGTAACATTCCGTGTTCCGAAAACGGTACATGCACCACGGATTCAACAAATATTCACTTCTGAGTCCTTAGCATGTGAATTACACATCTTTAATAACCCATTGAAGACATATTGTCACCTTAAAGCATTTACTCAGATTTTGCAGCATTTTCAAAACACCAGTTTCCAAACTGAGGCAGATTTTTCAGTAAAATGCTCCTGGAGCGTGTTCTAACCAAGAGATTTGTAATTTACATAGTTTCCCTCACCGTGACAGTCCGTGTTCCGAACACGCTACATACATCACGGATTTGACAAACATTTTTAATGAGTTGTGTACATGTGTATTACAGAACTTTCATCCACCATACAAGGCATATTTACACCTAGAAACATTAACTCTGAGTTCGCAGCTTTTTCCTAATAGCAGTTTCGAAAATCAGGCAGTTTTCAAAGGAAAAAACGGAGCGTGTTCTACCCAATAGATATGTAAATTACATAGAGTCTCCCGCTGTGAAATTACGTGTTTCGAACACGCTACATGCAGAGAATTTTCGACAAAAATACACTACATTGTTGTTTGCATGTGGATTACAGGACTTTCATCACAGTAGTAGGCATATTGATGCTTAGAAGCTTTTTCTCTGATTTCACAGAGCTTTCGAAATGCCAGTTTTGAAAATGAGGCAGATTTCACGGCAGAAACCTCTTGGAGCGTGTTCTAACCAATAGACCTGTAATTTACATGGATTCGCTCACCGTGAAATTCCGTGTTCCGAACACGCTACAGGCATCTCGGATGCGACAAATATTCACTACAGAGTTGTTAGCAAGTGGATTACAGCACTTTCATCCACCATACAAGGCTTACTGACACTTTGAAGAATTTTCTCAGATTTCACAGGTTAGTTTTAATGCCAGGTTTGAAAATGAGGCAGATTTGGCAGAAAAATGCTCTTGGAGCCAGTTCTACCCAAAAGATATGTAACTTACCTAGTTTCAATCACCGTGACATTCCGTGTTCTGAACACGTTACATGCCCCACGGATTCAACAAACATTCTTTAATGAGTTGTGAACATGTGTATTAACGAACTTTCATCCACCTTACAGTGCATATTTATACATAGAAATTTTATTCTGATTTAGTAGTTTTCTCCTAATGTCAGTCTCTAAAATCATGCAGTTTCCACAGGAAAAATCCTCTTGGAGCGAGTTCTACCCAATAGACATGCACTTTGCAATAGAACCCTTCATCGTGAAATTCCTGTGTACGAAAAAGCTACATGCATCACGGATTCGACAAATATTCACTACAGAGTTGTTAGCATAAGGATTACCGAATCTTTCATCCATCATAAAAGCCATGTTGACACTTTGAAGCATTTTCTCATATTTCGAAAGAATTTCCTAATGCCAATATGGAAAGGAGGCAGATTCGCAGAAAAATTCTTGTGGAGCGAGTACTTCCCAATAGAAATTTAATTTACATAGTTTCCCTCACAGTGACATTCCATTTTTCGAACACGCTACATACATCAAGGTTTCAACAAACTTTCTCAAATGAGTTGTGAACATGTAGATTACAGAACTTTCATCCACCATAAATGGCATATATACTACTAGAAACATTAACTCTGATATTGCAGCATTTTCCTAATGCCAGTTTCGAAAATCAGGCCGTTTTCTCGGGAAAAAATTTTTGGAGCAAATTCTAACCAATAGGTGTGTAATTTACATAGATTCCATCGCTGGCATTTTCCGTGAAACCATCAGACTACATGCATAATGCTTTCTACAAATATTCACCACAGATTTGTTTGCATGTGTTTTTACGATCTTGCATCACAATACAAGGCATATTGACACTTTGAAGCATTTTCACTGATTTTGCAGACATTTTCTAAAGCCAGTTTCAAAAATGAGGCAGATTTCCCAGAAAAAACTCTTGGAGCGAATTCTACCCAAGAGACATGTATTTTACATAGATTCGCTCACCGTGATATTCTCTGTTCCGAACACGCTTCACATATCTTGGATTCGACAAATATTCACTACAGAGTTGTTAGCATGCGGATTACCGAACTACCATCCACCATCCAAGGCAGATTTAAACCGAGAATCTAGTAATCTGAGTTCGCATGGTTTTCCTAAAGTCAGTTTCAAATATCAGGCCTATTTCTCAGGAAAAAACTCTTGGATTGATTTCTAATCAAGAGAAATGTAATTTACATAAATTTCCTGCCCGTGAAATTCCGTGTTCCGAACATGCTACATGCATAATGATTCGACAAATATTCTCTACAAATTTGTTAGCATGTGGATTACAGAATTTTCATCACAATACATTGAGTATTGATCTTTAGAAGTATTTTCTCAGATTTTGCAGAGTTTTCCAAACGCAGTTTCAAAAGGACGAAGTTTTTGCAGAAAACGCTCATCAGAGAGTGTTCTAACCCAATAGAGTAGTAATTTACATTGTTTCTATCACCGTGAAATTCCACGTTCTGAACCGGTACATGCACCACGGATAAGGAAAAAGATTCTTTAATATGTTGTGAAAATGAGGATTACCGAACTTTCTTGCAACAAAAAGGCATATTTAAACCTACCAATACTCTTGTTTTGCAGATTTTTTCAAAGTTCAGATTCGATAATCATGCAATTTTCACAGAAAAATCCTCTTCTAGCTCGTTCTACTCAATAGA
>NW_022588693.1:0-11185 GCF_009834535.1 Camelus ferus | reverse complement strand
CAGTGTTCACTGTAAAACAGTTTTGGAGCTACTACCCTACCGTCCACATATATATGTATGGAGTGAATATGCAACTGAAAGAACCTATTTGTTCCCAACAAGCTAGTGAAAGACGGCTTTCACCACCTTATCTCTCAAAAGTTAGCATGTGGAGAGACGTTCGTTCATCTAGGAACAAACGGAACGTGTTGCAGGAGAAACTTTTAGTCTGTTTTCATCAGTCTGTCCTAGTGCCGATTTGAAGTTCCTGCATTGTTCACTGTAAAACTGACTTGGAGATAGTACCACCCCCATATATATGTATTGAGTGGAGTTTGCAACTGAAAAGTAACTTTGAGTTCCCAACTAGGTGAAGGACGGCTTTCACACACACTTATCCTCTCAGAAAAAAGCATGTTGGAGAAGAATTCGTTCATCACACAAACGAACGGGTTGCAGATGAAAATTTTACTCTGGTTTCTCAGTCTGTTTTCCAAGTGCCGGTTTGAAGTTCCTGCATTGTTCTCTGTAATAGCTTGTTCGATTAGTACCTCCCAATATATACACGTATGGAGTGCAGTTTTGCAAATGAAAGAAACTATGTTTCCAAACAAGCTAGGTTAAGGACGACTTTCACACACACTTAACCCCTCATAACTGAGCATGTGGAGAGACTTTCGTTCATCTAGCACAAGAGGAATGGTTTGCAGAGAAATTTTTACTCTGGTTTGTAAGTCTGTTTCCTAGTGCCTGTTTGAAGTTCCTGCAGTTTTCACTGTAAAACGTTTTGGAGCTTGTACCTCCCCATATATATGTATTGAGTGGAGTTGGCAACTGAAAAGAAACTTGAGTTCCCACAATTTAGGTGAAGGACGGCTTTCACACACACTTATCTCTCACAACTGAGCATGTGGAGAGACGTTCGTTCATCTAGCACAAAGGGACGGTTGCAGGCAAACATTAAATTTTGTTTCCCTGTCTGTTTCCTAGGGCCTGTTTGAGTTCCTACAGTGTTACAGTTAAACCGTGTTGGGCTAGTACCCCGCTCCCATATATATGTATGGAGTAGAGTTTGCAACTGAAAAGAAACTTTGTGTTCCCAACAAGCTCGGTGAAGGACGGCTTTCACACACAATTATCTCTGAGAACTGAGCATGTGGAGACGTCCGTTCATCTAGCACAAATTGATTGGGTTGCAGGAGAAACTTTTACTCTGCTTTCACAGTCTGTTTCCTAGTGCCGGATTGAATTTCCTGCAGTTTTCAATGTATAAAAGAGTTTTCCTAGTACCTACCCATATATATGTTGGAGTCGAGTTTACAAATAAAAAGAAACTGTGAGTTCCCAACAGCTAGGTGAAAGACGGCTTTTCACCACACTTATCTCTAGCCATGAGCATGTGGATAGGCGTTATTCATCTAGCACAAAGGTAACGGGTTAGAGGACAACAATTACTCTTGTTTCTAAGTCTTTCCTAGTGCCGGTATGAAGATCCTGCAATTTTCACTGTATAAACGAATTGGAGCGATTTACCTCAACATATATATCTATGGAGTGTGTTTGAACCTGAAAAGAAACGATGATTCCCACAAGCAAGTGAAGGGAGGCTTTCACACACAATTATCTCTCCAGACTGAGCATGTGGTGAGAGTTCGTTCATCTAGAACAAGGAATGTGTTGCAGGGGAACTTTTACTCTGGTTTCTAAGTTGCTTCCTAGTGCCGGTTTGAAGTCCTGCAGTGTTCACTGTAAAACCGAGTTGGGAGCTAGTACCATCCCCATATATATGTATTGTGTGGTGTTTGTAACTGAAAAGAAACTTGAGTTCCCAACAAGCTAGGTGAAGGACGGCTTTCACACACAATTATATCTCAGAAAGAGAATGTGGAGAGACGTTCGTTCATCCAAGACCAAACTGAACGGTTTGCAGGAGAACTTTTACTATGTTTCTCAGTCTGTTTTCCAAGTGCCGGTTTGAAGTTCCTGAAGGGTTCTCTGTAAATCGTTGGAGCTGTAACTCCCAATATATATGTATGGTGTGGAGTTTGCAACTGAAAAGAAACTATTGTTCCCAACAAGCTAGTTGAAGTAAGGCTTTCGCACTCATTATCTCTCAGAACTCAGCATGTGGAGAGATTTTCTTTTCATCTAGCACAAAGGCAACCTGTTGCAGGACAAACTTTTACTCTGTTTAATCAGTCTGTTTCCTAGTGCCGGTTTGAATTTCCTGCAGTGTGTCACTGAATCGAGTTGGAGCTAGTACCTCCCATATGTATTTATGGAATAGAGTTGCAACTGAAAATAAAGTTTGTTATCCACAGTGGGTGAAGACGGCTTTCACAACACTTACCCTCAGAACTGTGCATGGAGAGACGTTTGTTCATCTTGCACAAAGGGAACGATTTGCAGAGCAACTTTATTCTGGATTCTCAGTATCTTCCCAAGTGCCTGTATGAAGTTCCTGCAGATTTCACTGTAAACCGTTTTGGAGCTAGTACCTAACCCGTATATATTTATGGAGTGGAGTTTGCAACTGGAAAGAAACTTTGTGTTCCCACAATCTAGGTGAAGTACGGCTTTCACACACAATTATCTCTCAGAATGAGCATGTGGAGAGACGTTCGTTCATCTAGCACAAAGGGAACGGGTTGCAGAAGAACATTTACTCTGGTTTCTCAGTCTCTTTCCTAGTGCCGCTTTGAAGTTCCTGCAGTGTTCACTGTAAAACCGAGTTGGAGCTAGTACCTCCCCATATATATGTATTGTGTGGTGTTTGTAACTGAAAAGAAACTTGAGTTCCCAACAAGCTAGGTGAAGGACGGCTTTCACACACAATTATATCTCAGAATGAGCATGTGGAGAGACGTTCGTGTCATCCAAGACAAACTGAACGGTTTGCAGAGAAATTTTACTATGTTTCTCAGTCTGTTTCCAAGTGCCGGTTTGAAGTTCCTGAAGGGTTCTCTGTAAAATCGTGTTGGTGCTTGTAACTCCCAATATATATGTAGGTGTGGAGTTTGCAATGAAAAAAACTATGTGTTCCCAACCAAGCTAGTTGAAGTAAGGCTTTCGAACTCACTTATCTCTCAGAATCAGCATGTGGAGAGATTTTCTTCATCTAGCACAAAGGCAACCTGTTGCAGGACAAACTTTTACTTTGTTTACTCAGTCTGTTCCTAGTGCCGGTTTGAATTTCCTGCAGTGTTTCACTGTAAACTCGAGTTGGAGCTAGTACCATCCCCATATGTATTTATGGAATAGAGTTTGCAACTGAAAATAAAGTTTGTTATCCCAACAAGCTAGGTGAAGACGGCTTTCACACACACTTATCCCTCAGAAACTGTGCATGTGGAGAGACGTTTGTTCATCTTGCACAAAGGGAACGATTTGCAGGAGCAACTATTATTCTGGATTCTCAGTATCTTCCCAAGTGCCTGTATGAAGTTCCTGCAGATTTCACTGTAAAACCGTTTTGGAGCTAGTACCTACCCGTATATATTTATGGAGTGGAGTTTGCAACTGGAAAGAAACTTTGTGTTCCCAACAATCTAGGTGAACTACGGCTTTCACACACAATTATCTCTCAGAACTGAGCATGTGGGAGACGTTCGTTCATCTAGCACAAAGGGAACGGGTTGCAAGAAACATTTACTCTGGTTTCTCAGTCTCTTTCCTAGTGCCGGTTTGAAGTTCCTGCAGTGTTCACTGTAAAAACCGTTGAAGTTAGTACATCCCCATATATATGTTATGGAGTCTAGTTGCAATGAAAAGAAACTTGTGTTCCCAGCAGATATTTGAAAGACGGCATACACACACACTTATCTTTAGAACTTAGCATGTGGAGAGACGTTCGTTCATCTAGCTCAAATGGAACGGTCTGCAGGAGAAACTTTACTCTAGTTTCTCAGTGTGTTTCCTAGTGCCGGATTGAATTTCTGCAGTTTTTCCGTCTAAAACGAGTTGGAGCTAGTACCTCCCCATATATATGTATGGAGTGGAGTTTGCAACTGAAAAGAATCTTTGAGTTCCCAACTAGCTATGTGAAGGATGGCTTTCACACACACTATCTCTCAGAAATGAGCATGTGGAGAGACGTCCGTTCCTCTAGCACAAATGGAACTGGTTGCAGGAGGAATTTTACTCTGGTTTCTCAGGCTGTTTCGTACTATCGGATTGAATTTCTGCACATTTCACTGTATAAAACGAGTTGGAGCTAGTACCTCCCAATATATATGTATGGAGTGAAGTTTGCAACTGAAAAGAAAGTTTGTGATCCCAACAAGCTAGGTGAAGGACGGCTTTCACACACACTTAACTCTCAGAACTCAGCATGGGAGAGACGTTCGTTCATCTAGCACAAATGGAACGGGTTGCAGGAAACTTTTACTCGTTTCTCAGTCTGATTCCTTGTGCTTGTTTGAATTTCCTGCAATGTTCACTGAATAACCATGTTGGAGCTAGTACCTCCCCATATATTTGTAAGGAGTGGAGTTTGCAACTGAAAAGAAACTTTGATTTCCCAACAAGCTAGGTGAAAGACGGCTTTCACACACAATTATCTCTCAGAACTTAGCATGTGGAGAGACTTTCGTTCATCTAGCACAAAGGGAACCTGTTGCAGGAGAAAATATTACTCTGGTTCTCAGTCTGTTTCCAAGTTCCGGTTTGAAGTTCCTGCATTTTTCTCTGTAATAGAGTGTTGGAGCTAGTACCTCCCAAATATACAGGTATGGAGTGGACTTTGCAAATGAAAAGAAACTTTGTGTTCCCAAAAAGCTAGGTGAAGGTCGGCTTTCACACACACTTAATCTCAGAACTGATCTTGTGGAGAGACGTTCATCATCTAGCACAATGGAAACGGGTTGCAGGAAAAATTTTTACTTTGGTTTCTCATTCTTTTTCCTAGTACCTGTTGAAGTTCCTGCAGTGTTCACTGTAAAACGTGGTTGGAGTTAGTACCTCCCCATATATATGTATGGAGTGGAGTTTGCACTGAAAAGAATACTTTTGTTCCTTTTAAGCTAGCTTAAGGACGGCTTTCACACACACTTATCTCTCAGACATGAGCATGTGGATAGGCGTTTATTCATCTAGCACAAAGGTAACGGGTTAGGGACAAACAATTACTCTTGTTTCTAAGTCTGTTTCCTAGTGCGGTATGAAGATCTGCAATTTTCACGTTATAAACGGATTGAGCTATTACCATCAACATATAATCTATGGAGTGGTGTTTGAACCTGAAAAGAAACGATGATTCCCAACAAAGCAAGGTGAAGGGAGGCTTTCAACACAATTATCTCTCAGAACTGAGCATGTGGTGAGAAGTTCGTTCATCTAGAACAAAGGGAATGTGTTTGCAGGGGAAACTTTTACTCTGGTTTCTAAGTCTGCTTCTAGTGCCGGTTTGAAGTCCTGCAGTGTTCACTGTTAAAACCGAGTTGGAGCTAGTACACTCCCCATATATATGTATTGTGTGGTGTTTGTAACTGAAAAGAAACTTTGGTTCCCAACAAGCTAGGTGAAGGACGGCTTTCACACACACATTATATCTCAGAATGAGCATGTGGAGAGAGCCGTTCGTTCATCCAAGGACAAAACTGAACGGTTTGCAGGAGAAACTTTTACTATGTTTCTCAGTCGGTTTCCAAGTGCCGGTTTGAAGTTCCTGAAGGGTTCTCTGTAAAATCGTGTTGGAGCTTGTAACCTCCCAATATATATTATGGTGTGGAGTTTGCAACTGAAAAGAAACTATGTGTTCCCAACAAGCTAGTTGAAGTAAGGCTTTTCGCACTCACTTATCTCTCAGAACTCAGCAATGTGGAGAGATTTTCTTTCATCTAGCACAAAGGCAACCTGTTGCAGGACAAACTTTTACTCTGTTTACTCAGTCTGTTTCCTAGTGCCGGTTTGAATTTCCTGCAGTGTTCACTGTAAAATCGAAGTTGGAGCTAGTACCTCCCCATATGTATTTATGGAATAGAGTTTGCAACTGAAAATAAAGTTTGTTATCCCAACAAGCTGGGTGAAGACGGCTTTCACACACACTTATCCCTCAGAACTGTGCATGTGGAGAGACGTTTGTTCATCTTGCACAAAGGGAACGATTTGCAGGAGCAACTATTATTCTGGATTCTCAGTATCTTCCCCAAGTGCCTGTATGAAGTTCCTGCAGATTTCACTGTAAAACCGTTTTTGGAGCTAGTACCCTACCCGTATATATTTATGGAGTGGAGTTTGCAACTGGAAAGAAACTTTGTGTTCCCAACAATCTAGGTGAAGTACGGCTTTCACACACAATTATCTCTCAGAACTGAGCATGTGGAGAGACGTTCGTTCATCTAGCACAAAGGGAACGGGTTTGCAGAAGAAACATTTACTCTGGTTTCTCAGTCTCTTTCCTAGTGCCAGCTTTGAAGTTCCTGCAGTGTTCACTGTAAAACCGAGTTGGAGCTAGTACCTCCCCATATATATGTATTGTGTGGTGTTTGTAACTGAAAAGAAACTTTGAGTTCCCAACAAGCTAGGTGAAGGACGGCTTTCACACACAATTATATCTCAGAAATGAGCATGTGGAGAGACGTTCGTTCATCCAAGACAAACTGAACGGTTTGCAGGAGAAACTTTTACTATGTTTCTCAGTCCTGTTTCCAAGTGCCGGTTTTGAAGTTCCTGAAGGGTTCTCTGTAAAATCGTGTTGGTGCTTGTAACTCCCAATATATATGTATGGTGTGGAGTTTGCAACTGAAAAGAAACTATGTGTTCCCAACAAGCTAGTTGAAGTAAGGGCTTTCGCACTCACTTATCTCTCAGAACTCAGCATGTGGAGAGATTTTCTTTCATCTAGCACAAAGGCAACCTGTTGCAGGACAAACTTTTACTTTGTTTACTCAGTCTGTTTCCTAGTGCCGGTTTGAATTTCCTGCAGTGTTCACTGTAAAATCGAGTTGGAGCTAGTACCTCCCCATATGTATTTATGGAATAGAGTTTGCAACTGAAAATAAAGTTTGTTATCCCAACAAGCTAGGTGAAGACGGCTTTCACACACACTTATCCCTCAGAACTGTGCATGTGGAGAGACGTTTGTTCATCTTGCACAAAGGGAACGATTTGCAGGAGCAACTATTATTCTGGATTCTCAGTATCTTCCCAAGTGCCTGTATGAAGTTCCTGCAGATTTCACTGTAAAACCGTTTTGGAGCTAGTACCTACCCGTATATATTTATGGAGTGGAGTTTGCAACTGGAAAGAAACTTTGTGTTCCCAACAATCTAGGTGAACTACGGCTTTCACACACAATTATCTCTCAGAACTGAGCATGTGGAGAGACGTTCGTTCATCTAGCACAAAGGGAACGGGTTGCAGAAGAACATTTACTCTGGTTTCTCAGTCTCTTTCCTAGTGCCGGTTTGAAGTTCCTGCAGTGTTCACTGTAAACCGTGTTGCAAGTTAGTACATCCCCATATATATGTATGGAGTCTAGTTGCCAAATGAAAAGAAACTTTGTGTTCCCAGCAAGATATTTGAAAGACGGCATACACACACACTTATCTTTTAGAACTTAGCATGTGGAGAGACGTTCGTTCATCTAGCTCAAATGGAACGGTCTGCAGGAGAAACTTTTACTCTAGTTTCTCAGTGTTTTCCTAGTGCCGGATTGAATTTGTCTGCAGTTTTCTTCCTCCGTATAAAACGAGGTTGGAGCTAGTACCTCCCCATATATATGTATGGAGTGGAGTTTGCAACTGAAAAGAATCTTTGAGTTCCCAACTAGCTATGTGAAGGAGGCTTTCACACACACTTATCTCTCAGAAATGAGCATGTGGAGAGACGTCCGTTCCTCTAGCACAAATGGAACTGGTTGCAGGAGGAATTTTTACTCTTGGTTTCTCAGGGGCTGTTTCGTACTATCGGATTGAATTCCTGCACATTTCACTGTATAAACGAGTTGGAGGCTAGTACCTCCCAATATATATGTATGGAGTGAAGTTTGGCAACTGAAAAGAAAGTTTGTGATCCCAACAAGCTAGGTGAAGGACGGCTTTCACACACACTTAACTCTCAGAACTCAGCATGTGGAGAGCGTTCGTTCATCTAGCCACAAATGGAACGGGTTGCAGGAGAAATCTTTTACTCTGGTTTCTCAGTCTGATTTCCTTGTGCTTGTTTGAATTTCCTGCAATGTTCACTGAATAACCATGTTGGAGCTAGTACCTCCCCATATATTTGTAAGGAGTGGAGTTTGCAACTGAAAAGAAACTTTGATTTCCCAACAAGCTAGGTGAAAGACGGCTTTCACACACAATTATCTCTCAGAACTTAGCATGTGGGAGAGACTTTCGTTCATCTAGCACAAAGGGAACCTGTTGCAGGAGAAAATATTACTCTGGTTCTCAGTCTGTTTCCAAGTTCCGGTTTGAAGTTCTGCATTTTTCTCTGTAATAGAGTGTTGGAGCTAGTACCTCCCAAAATATACAGGTATGGAGTGGACTTTGCATGAAAAGAAACTTTGTGTTCCCAAAAAGCTAGGTGAAGGTCGGCTTTCACACACACTTAAATCTCAGAACTGATCTTGTGGAGAGACGTTCATTCATCTAGCACAAATGGAACGGGTTGCAGGAAAAATTTTTACTTTGGTTTCTCATTCTTTTTCCTAGTACCTGTTTGAAGTTCCTGCAGTGTTCACTGTAAAACAGTGTTGGAGTTAGTACCTCCCCATATATATGTATGGAGTGGAGTTTGCAACTGAAAAGAATAATTTTGTTCCTTTTAAGCTAGCTTAAGGACGGCTTTCACACACACTTATCTCTCAGACATGAGCATGTGGATAGGCGTTTATTCATCTAGCACAAAGGTAACGGGTTAGAGGACAAACAATTACTCTTGTTTCTAAGTCTGTTTCCTAGTGCCGGTATGAAGATCCTGCAATTTTCACTGTATAAACGGAATTGGAGCTATTACCTCAACATATATATCTATGGAGTGGTGTTTGAACCTGAAAAGAAACGATGATTCCCAACAAGCAAGGTGAAGGGAGGCTTTCACACACAATTATCTCTCAGAACTGAGCATGTGGTGAGAAGTTCGTTCATCTAGAACAAAGGGAATGTGTTGCAGGGGAAACTTTTACTCTGGTTTCTAAGTCTGCTTCCTAGTGCCGGTTTGAAGTTCCTGCAGTGTTCACTGTAAAACCGAGTTGGAGCTAGTACCTCCCCATATATATGTATTGTGTGGTGTTTGTAACTGAAAAGAAACTTTGAGTTCCCAACAAGCTAGGTGAAGGACGGCTTTCACACACAATTATATCTCAGAAATGAGCATGTGGAGAGACGTTCGTTCATCCAAGACAAACTGAACGGTTTGCAGGAGAAACTTTTACTATGTTTCTCAGTCTGTTTCCAAGTGCCGGTTTGAAGTTCCTGAAGGGTTCTCTGTAAAATCGTGTTGGAGCTTGTAACTCCCAATATATATGTATGGTGTGGAGTTTGCAACTGAAAAGAAACTATGTGTTCCCAACAAGCTAGTTGAAGTAAGGCTTTCGCACTCACTTATCTCTCAGAACTCAGCATGTGGAGAGATTTTCTTTCATCTAGCACAAAGGCAACCTGTTGCAGGACAAACTTTTACTCTGTTTACTCAGTCTGTTTCCTAGTGCCGGTTTGAATTTCCTGCAGTGTTCACTGTAAAATCGAGTTGGAGCTAGTACCTCCCCATATGTATTTATGGAATAGAGTTTGCAACTGAAAATAAAGTTTGTTATCCCAACAAGCTGGGTGAAGACGGCTTTCACACACACTTATCCCTCAGAACTGTGCATGTGGAGAGACGTTTGTTCATCTTGCACAAAGGGAACGATTTGCAGGAGCAACTATTATTCTGGATTCTCAGTATCTTCCCAAGTGCCTGTATGAAGTTCCTGCAGATTTCACTGTAAAACCGTTTTGGAGCTAGTACCTACCCGTATATATTTATGGAGTGGAGTTTGCAACTGGAAAGAAACTTTGTGTTCCCAACAATCTAGGTGAAGTACGGCTTTCACACACAATTATCTCTCAGAACTGAGCATGTGGAGAGACGTTCGTTCATCTAGCACAAAGGGAACGGGTTGCAGAAGAAACATTTACTCTGGTTTCTCAGTCTCTTTCCTAGTGCCGCTTTGAAGTTCCTGCAGTGTTCACTGTAAAACCGAGTTGGAGCTAGTACCTCCCCATATATATGTATTGTGTGGTGTTTGTAACTGAAAAGAAACTTTGAGTTCCCAACTAGCTATGTGAAGGATGGCTTTCACACACACTTATCTCTCAGAAATGAGCATGTGGAGAGACGTCCGTTCCTCTAGCACAAATGGAACTGGTTGCAGGAGGAATTTTTACTCTGGTTTCTCAGGCTGTTTCGTACTATCGGATTGAATTTCCTGCACATTTCACTGTATAAAACGAGTTGGAGCTAGTACCTCCCAATATATATGTATGGAGTGAAGTTTGCAACTGAAAAGAAAGTTTGTGATCCCAACAAGCTAGGTGAAGGACGGCTTTCACACACACTTAACTCTCAGACTCAGCATGTGGAGAGACGTTCGTTCATCTAGCACAAATGGAAGGGTTGCAGGAGAATCTTTTACTCTGGTTTCTCAGTCCTGATTCCTTGTGCTTGTTTGAATTTCCTGCAATGTTCACTGAATAACCATGTTGGAGCTAGTACCTCCCCATATATTTGTAAGGAGTGGAGTTTGCAACTGAAAGAAACTTTGATTTCCCAACAAGCTAGGTGAAAGACGGCTTTCACACACAATTATCTCTCAGAACTTAGCATGTGGAGAGACTTTCGTTCATCTAGCACAAAGGGAACCTGTTGCAGGAGAAAATATTACTCTGGTTTCTCAGTCTGTTTCCAAGTTCCGGTTTGAAGTTCCTGCTTTTCTCTGTAATAGAGTGTTGGAGCTAGTACCTCCCAAAATATACAGGTATGGAGTGGACTTTGCAAATGAAAGAAACTTTGTGTTCCCAAAAAGCTAGGTGAAGGTCGGCTTTCACACACACTTAAAATCTCAGAATGATCTTGTGGAGAGACGTTCATTCATCTAGCACAAATGGAACGGGTTGCAGGAAAATTTTTACTTTGGTTTCTCATTCTTTTTCCTAGTACCTGTTTGAAGTTCCTGCAGTGTTCACTGTAAAACAGTGTTGGAGTTAGTACCTCCCCATATATA
>NW_022588692.1:0-11185 GCF_009834535.1 Camelus ferus | reverse complement strand
CAGGTGTTTCCTGGCAGGGGAATACGCTAATTACTTCCCCTGTCCAGAGGGAGGCACTAAATGCTACCTGCATTTCCACCCCAACCCCCTCATTCCCCCGGCAGCCCGCACTGGGAGGGACTCGGGGAAGACACGCGAAGGGCTCCTAGGAATCCCGGGTGCTGCAGACAGAAGACGGAACCTCCCCACACTCAGAATTCCGGAACATCCTGGCTGTGTGGGGGAGGTTTTGGGGCCCCCTCAACGCAGCTGCCTGGTGTCACAGGTGTCCCTGTGAGGGGAAATCCGCTAATTCCTCCCTGTCCAGGGGGAGGCACTGATGCTACCTGCATTCCATCCCAACCCCGCGCCTTCCACGGCAGCCCGCACTGGGAAGCACTGGTCGAGACACGCAATGGCACCTAGAGATCCCGGTGCTGCAGACAGATGACGGAACTTTCCAACTCTCATAATTACGGAACACTGCTGACTGTGTGGTGGAGGATCGGGGCCGCCCCCAACACAGCTGCCTGGTGTCAGAGGTGTTCCCTGGCAGGGGAAAGTACGCTAATTCCTCCCCTGTCCAGAGGGGGCACTAGATGCTACCTGCATTTCCAGCCTAACCCCCGCCTTTCCCCGGCAGTCCGCACTGGGGGGACTCGGGAAGACACGCGAATGGCTCCTAGGTTATCCCGGGTGCTGCATAGAGATGATGGAACCTCCCCACACTGCAGATATCCGGAACGCGGCTGACTGTGTGTGGGATGTTTTAGGGCCGCCTCCACGCAGCTGCCTGGTGTCACAGGTGTTCCCTGGCAGGGGGAAATCCGCTAATTACCTCCCTTGTCCAGGGGGAGGCACTGGATGCTACCTGCATTTCTAGACAAACCCCCGCCTTTCCCCAGCAGACCGCACTGGACCACTCGGGGAAGACACGAGAAGGGCTCCTAGGAGATCCCGGGTGCTACATAGAGATGACGGACCCTCCCACACTCAAGATTCTGGAACACGCTGACTCTGTGGGGGAGTTTTGGGGCCGCCCTCCACGCAGCTCCTGGTGTCACACGTGTTCCCTGGCAGGGGGAAGTCCGCTACTTACCTGTACCCTCCTGTCAGGGGGAGGCCATAGATGCTACCTGCATTTCCAGCCCAAACGCCGCTTTCCCCGGAAGTCCGCACTGAGAGGGACTAGGGGAAGACACGCGAAGGGCTCCTAGAGATCCCGGGTGCTGCAGACAGAAGACGGAACCTCCCCACATCAGAATCGCGGAACAAGGCTGATTGTGTGGGGAGGTTTGGGGCCGCCCTCCACGCAGCTGCCTGTGGTCACAGGGTGTTCCCGGACAGGGGGCAATTCCACTAATTACCTCCCCTGTCCAGGGGGAGCCTAGATGCGACCTGCATGTCCAGCAAAACCCCCGCCTTTCCCCGGCAGCTCCGCTCTGGAGGCATCGGGGGACACGCGAAGGGATCAAATGAGATCCCCGGTGCTGCAGACAGATGACCGTCCCAAAACACAGCATTCCGAACACTTCAGATGGTGTATGGGGGTTCGGGGCCGCCCTGCACGCAGCTGCCTGGTTTCACAGGTGGTTCCTGGCAGGGGGAATCCGCTAAATTACCTCCCCTTCCAGGGGGAGGCACTAGATGCTACCTGCATTTCCAGCCCAACCCCGCCTTTCCCCGGCAGTCCGCACTGAGAGGGACTCGGGGAAGATACGCGAAGGGCTCCTAGGAGACCCCGGGTGCTGCAGACAGATGACGGAACCTCCCCAAACTCAGAATTCCGGAACACGGCTGATGTGTGTGGGAGATTTGGGGCCGCCCTCCACGCAGCTGCCTGGGGTCACAGGTGTTCCTTGGCAGGGGAAGTCCGCTAAATACCTCCCTTGTCCAGGAGGAGGCACTAGATGCTACCTGCATTTCCAGCCCAACCCCCGCCTTCCCCGGCATCCCGCACTGGGAGGGACTCGGGGAAGATACGCGAAGGCTCCTAGGAGACCCGGGTGCTGCAGACAGATGACGGAACCTCCCCACACTCAGAATTACGGAACAATCCTGGCTGTGTGGGGGAGTTTGGGGCCGCCCTCAACGCAGCTGCCTCGTGTCACAGGTGTTCCCTGTGAGGGGAATCCGCTAATTTCCTCCCCTGTCCAGGGGGAGGCACTAGATGCTACCTGCATTTCCATCCCAACCCCCGCCTTTCCCCGGCAGCCCGCACTTTGAATCACTCGTCGAAGACACGCGAAAGGCACCTAGGAGATCCCGGGTGCTGCAGACAGATGACGGAACTTCCACTCTCAGAATTACGGAACACTGCTGACTGTGTGGTGGAGGATCGGGGCCGCCCCAACACAGCTGCCTGGTGTCAGAGGTGTTCCCTGGCAGGGGAAGTACGCTAATTACCTCCCTGTCCAGAGGGGAGGCACTAGATGCTACCTGCATTTCCAGCCTAACCCCCGCCTTTCCCCGGCAGTCCGCACTGGGAGGGACTCGGGGAAGACACGCGAAGGCTCCTAGGATCCCGGGTGCTGCATAGAGATGACGGAACCTCCCCAACTCAGAATTCTGGAACACGGCTGACTGTGTGGGGGAGTTTTGGGGCCGCCCTCCACGCAGCTGCCTGGTGTCACACGTGTTCCCTGGCAGGGTGATGTCCGCTAATTACCTCCCGTTTCCAGGGTGAGGCGCTAGATTCTACCTGCATTTCAGCCCAACCCCCGGCTTTCCCCGGCAGACCGCACTGGGAGGCACTCAGGGAAGTCACGCGAAGGGCTCAAAAGAGATCCCGGGTGCTGCAGACAGATGACCGTACCTCCCAACACTCAGCATTCCGGAACACTTCTGATGTGTTGTGGAGGTTCGGGGCCGCCCTGCACGCAGCTGCCTGGTTTCACAGGTGTTCACTGGCAGGGGGAAGTCCGCTAATTACCTCCCCTGTCCAGGGGGAGGCACTAGATGCTACCTGTATTTCCAGCCCATACCCCGCCTTTCCCCGGCAGTCCGCACTGAGAGGGACTCGGGGAAGATACGCGAAGGGCTCCTAGGAGACCCCGGGTGCTGCAGACAGATGACGGAACCTCCCCACACTCAGAATTCCGGAACACGGCTGACTGTGTGGGGGAGGTTTGGGGCCGTCCTCCACGAGGCTGCCTGGTGTCACAGGTGTTCCCTGTGAGGGGAAATCCGCTAATTTCGTCCCCTGTCCAGGGGGAGGCACTAGATGCTACCTGCATTTCCATCCCAACCCCCGCCTTTCCCCGGCAGCCCGCACTTTGAATCACTCGTCGAAGACACGCGAAAGGCACCTAGGAGATCCCGGGTGCTGCAGACAGATGACGGAAATTCCCAACACTCAGAATACCGGAACACTGCTGACTGTGTGGTGGAGAATCGGGGCCGCCCTCCACGCAGCTCCCTGGTGTCACAGGTGTTCCCTGGCAGGGGGAAGTTCGGTAATTACTTCCCCTATCCAGGGGGAGGCACTAAATGCTACCTGCATTTCCATCCCTACCCCCGCATTTCGCCGGCATCCCGCACTGGGAGGGACACGGGGAAGACACGCGAAGGGCTTCTAGGAGACCCCGGGTGCTGCAGACAGAAGACGGAACCTCCCCACACTCAGAATTCCGGAACACGGCTGACTGTGTGGGGGAAGTTTGGGGCCGCCCTCCACGCAGCTGCCTGGTGTCACAGGTGTTCCCGGACAGGGGGAAGTCCGCTAATTACCTCCTCTGTCCAGGGGGAGGCACTAGATGCTGCCTGCATGTCCAGCAAAACCCCCGCTTTTCCCCGGGAGCCCGCACTGGGAGGCAGTCGGGGAAGACACGCGAAGGGCTCCTAGGAGATCCCGGGTGCTGCAGACAGAAGACGGAACCTCCCCACACTCAGAATTCCGGAACACGGCTGATTGTGTGGGGGAGGTTTGGGGCCGCCCTCCAAGCAGCTGCCTGGGGTCACAGGTGTTCCCTGGCAGTGTGAAGTCCGCTAATTAATTCCCCTGTCCAGGGGGAGTCACTAGATGCTACCTGCATTTCCAGCCCAACCCCCGCATTTCCCCGGCAGCCCGCACTGGGAGGCACTCGGGGAAGACACGAGAAGGGCTCCTAGGATATCCCGGGTCCTGCAGACAGAAGACGGATCCTCCCCACACTCAGAATTCTGGAACACGGCTGATTGTTTTGGGGAGGTTTGGGGCCGCCCTCCACGCAGCTGCCTGGTGTCACAGGTGTTTCTTGGCAGTTGTAAGTCCGCTAAATACCTCCCTTGTCCAGGAGGAGGCACTAGATGCTACCTGAATTTCCAGCCCAACCTCCGCCTTTCCACGGCAGCCCGCACTGGGAAGCACTCGTCGAAGACACGCGAATGGCACCTAGGAGATCCCGGGTGCTGCAGACAGATGACGGAACTTTCCAACTCTCAGAATTACGGAACACTGCTGACTGTGTGGTGGAGGATCGGGGCCGCCCCCAACACAGCTGCCTGGTGTCAGAGGTTTCCCTGGCAGGGGAAGTACGCTAATTACCTCCCCTGTCCAGAGGGAGGCACTAGATGCTACCTGCATTTCCAGCCTAACCCCCGCCTTTCCCCGGCATTCCGCACTGGGAGGGACTCGGGGAAGACACGAGAAGGGCTCCTAGGAGATCCCGGGTGCTACATAGAGATGACGGAACCTCCCCACACTCAGAATTCTGGAACACGGCTGACTGTGTGGGGGAGTTTTGGGGCCGCCCTCCACGCAGCTGCCTGGTGTCACACGTGTTCCCTGGCAGGGTGATGTCCGCTAATTACCTCCCGTTTCCAGGGTGAGGCACTAGATTCTACCTGCATTTCCAGCCCAACCCCCGACTTTCCCCGCAGACCGCACTGGGAGGCACTCAGGGAAGTCACGCGAAGGGCTCAAAAGAGATCCCGGTGCTGCAGACAGATGACCGTACCTCCCAACACTCAGCATTCCGGAACACTTCTGATGTGTTGTGGAGGTTCGGGGCCGCCCTGCACGCAGCTGCCTGGTTTCACAGGTGTTCACTGGCAGGGGAAGTCCGCTAATTACCTCCCATGTCCAGGGGGAGGCACTAGATGCTACCTGCATTTCCAGCCCATACCCCGCCTTTCCCCGGCAGTCCGCACTGAGAGGGACTCGGGGAAGATACGCGAAGGGCTCCTAGGAGACCCCGGGTGCTGCAGACAGATGACGGAACCTCCCCACACTCAGAATTCCGGAACACGGCTGACTGTGTGGGGGAGGTTTGGGGCCGTCCTCCACGAGGCTGCCTGGTGTCACAGGTGTTCCCTGTGAGGGGAAATCCGCTAATTTCGTCCCCTGTCCAGGGGAGGCACTAGATGCTACCTGCATTTCCATCCCAACCCCCGCCTTTCCCCGGCAGCCCGCACTTTGAATCACTCGTCGAAGACACGCGAAAGGCACCTAGGAGATCCCGGGTGCTGCAGACAGATGACGGAACTTTCCAACTCTCAGAATTGCGGAACACTGCTGACTGTGTGTGTGGAGGATCGGGGCCGCCCCAACACAGCTGCCTGGTGTCAGAGGTGTTCCCTGGCAGGGGTACGCTAATTACCTCCCCTGTCCAGAGGGAGGCACTAGATGCTACCTGCATTTCCAGCCTAACCCCCGCCTTTCCCCGGCAGTCCGCACTGGGAGGGACTCGGGGAAGACACGCGAATGGCTCCTAGGTTATCCCGGGTGCTGCATAGAGATGATGGAACCTCCCCACACTCAGAATTCCGGAACGCGGCTGACTTTGTGGGATGTTTAGGGCCGCCCTCCACGCAGCTGCCTGGTGTCACAGGTGTTCCCGGCAGGGGGAAATCCGCTAATTACCTCCCTTGTCCAGGGGGAGGCACTGGATGCTACCTGCATTTCTAGCCAAACCCCCGCATTCCCCAGCAGACCGCACCGGGACCACCGGGGAAGACACGAGAAGGGCTCCTAGGAGATCCCGGGTGCTACATAGAGATGACGGAACCTCCCCACACTCAGAATTCTGGAACACGGCTGACTCTGTGGGGGAGTTTTGGGGCCGCCCTCCACGCAGCTTCCTGGTGTCACACGTGTTCCCTGGCAGGGGGAAGTCCGCTAATTACCTCCCCTGTCCAGGGGGAGGCACTAGATGCTACCTGCATTTCCAGCCCAAACGCCGCCTTTCCCCGGAAGTCCGCACTGAGAGGGACTCGGGGAAGACACGCGAAGGGCTCCTAGGAGATCCCGGGTGCTGCATAGAGATGATGGAACCTCCCACACTCAGAATTCCGGAACGCGGCTGACTGTGTGTGGGATGTTTAGGGCCGCCCTCCACGCAGCTGCCTGGTGTCACAGGTGTTCCCTGGCAGGGGGAAATCCGCTAATTACCTCCCTTGTCCAGGGGGAGGCACTGGATGCTACCTGCATTCTCTAGCCAAACCCCCGCCATTCCCCAGCAGACGCACTGGGACCACTCGGGGAAGACACGAGAAGGGCTCCTAGGAGATCCCGGGTGCTACATAGAGATGACGGAACCTCCCCACACTCAGAATTCTGGAACACGGCTGACTCTGTGGGGGAGTTTTGGGGCCGCCCTCCACGCAGCTGCCTGGTGTCACACGTGTTCCCTGGCAGGGGGAAGTCCGCTAATTACCTCCCGTTTCCAGGGTGAGGCGCTAGATTCTACCTGCATTTCCAGCCCAACCCCCGACTTTCCCCGGCAGACCGCACTGGGAGGCACTCAGGGAAGTCACGCGAAGGGCTCAAAGAGATCCGGGTGCTGCAGACAGATGACCGTACCTCCCAACACTCAGCATTCCGGAACACTTCAGATGTGTTATGGAGGTTCGGGGCCGCCCTGCACGCAGCTGCCTGGTTTCACAGGTGTTCACTGGCAGGGGGAAGTCCGCTAATTACCTCCCCTGTCCAGGGGGAGGCACTAGATGCTACCTGCATTTCCAGCCCATACCCCGCCTTTCCCCGGCAGTCCGCACTGAGAGGGACTCGGGGAAGATACGCGAAGGGCTCCTAGGGGACCCCGGGTGCTGCAGACAGATGACGGAAACTCCCCACACTCAGAATTCCGGAACACGGCTGATTGTGTGGGGGAGATTTGGGGCCGCCCTCCACGCAGCTGCCTGGGGTCACAGGTGTTCCTTGGCAGGGGGAAGTCCGCTAAATACCTCCCTTGTCCAGGAGGAGGCACTAGATGCTACCTGCATTTCCAGCCCAACCCACGCCTTTCCCCGGCATCCCGCACTGGGAGGGACTCGGGGAAGATACGCGAAGAGCTCCTAGGAGACCCCGGGTGCTGCAGACAGATGACGGAACCTCCCCACACTCAGAATTCCGGAACACGGCTGACTGTGTGGGGGAGGTTTGGGGCCGTCCTCCACGAGGCTGCCTGGTGTCACGGTGTTCCCTGGCAGGGGGAAATACGCTAATTACTTCCCCTGTCCAGAGGGAGGCACTAAATGCTACCTGCATTTCCACCCCTACCCCCTCATTCCCCGGCAGCCCGCACTGGGAGGGACTCGGGGGAAGACACGCGAAGGGCTCCTAGGAGATCCCGGGTGCTGCAGACAGAAGACGGAACCTCCCCACACTCAGAATTCCGGAACAATCCTGGCTGTGTGGGGGAGGTTTGGGGCCGCCCTCAACGCAGCTGCCTGTGTGTACAGGTGTTCCTGGTGAGGGAAATCCGCTAATTTCCTCCCCTGTCCAGGGGGAGGCACTAGATGCTACCTGCATTCCATCCAACCCCCGCCTTTCCACGGCAGCCCGCACTGGGAAGCACTGGTCGAAGACACGCGAATGGCACCTAGGAGATCCGGGTGCTGCAGACAGATGACGGAACTTTCCAACTCTCAGAATTACGGAACACTGCTGACTGTGTGGTGGAGGATCGGGGCCGCCCCCAACACAGCTGCCTGGTGTCAGAGGTGTTCCCTGGCAGGGGAATACGCTAATTACCTCCCCTGTCCAGAGGGAGGCACTAGATGGCTACCTGCATTTCCAGCCTAACCCCCGCCTTTCCCAGTCCGCACTGGGAGGGACTCGGGGAAGACACGCGAATGGCTCCTAGGTTATCCCGGGCTGCATAGAGATGATGGAACCTCCCCACACTCAGAATTCCGGAACGCGGCTGACTGTGTGTGGGATGTTTAGGGCCGCCCTCCACGCAGCTGCCTGGTGTCACAGGTGTTCCCTGGCAGGGGGAAATCCGCTAATTACCTCCCTTGTCCAGGGGGAGGCACTGGATGCTACCTGCATTTCTAGACAAACCCCCGCCTTTCCCCAGCAGCCGCACTGGGACCACTCGGGGAAGACACGAGAAGGGCTCCTAGGAGATCCGGGTGCTACATAGAGATGACGGAACCTCCCCACACTCAGAATTCTGGAACACGGCTGACTCTGTGGGGGGAGTTTTGGGGGCCGCCCTCCACGCAGCTTCCTGGTGTCACACGTGTTCCCTGGCAGGGGGAAGTCCGCTAATTACCTCCCCTGTCCAGGGGAGGCACTAGATGCTACCTGCATTTCCAGCCCAAACGCCGCCTTTCCCCGGAAGTCCGCACTGAGAGGGACTAGGGGAAGACACGCGAAGGGCTCCTAGGAGATCCCGGGTGCTGCAGACAGAAGACGGAACCTCCCCACACTCAGAATTCCGGAACAAGCTGATTGTGTGGGGGAGGTTTGGGGCCCCCCCCGCAGCTGCCTGGTGTCCACAGGTGTTTCTTGGAGTTGTAAGTCCGCTAAATACCTCCCTTGTCCAGGAGGCACTAGTGATGCTACCTGAATTCCAGCCCAACCTCCGCCTTTCCACGGCAGCCCGCACTGGGAAGCACTCGGCGAAGACACGCGAATGGCACCTAGGAGATCCCGGGTGGCAGACAGATGACGGAACTTTCCAACTCTCAGAATTACGGAACACTGCTGACTGTGTGGTGGAGGATCGGGCCGCCCCCAACACAGCTGCCTGGTGTCAGAGGTGTTCCCTGGCAGGGGAAGTACGCTAATTACCTCCCCTGTCCAGAGGGAGGCACTAGATGCTACCTGCATTTCCAGCCTAACCCCCGCCTTTCCCCGGCATTCCGCACTGGGAGGGACTCGGGGAAGACACGAAGGGCTCCTAGGAGATCCCGGGTGCTACATAGAGATGACGGAACCTCCCCACTCAGAATTCTGGAACACGGCTGACTGTGTGGGGGAGTTTTGGGGCCGCCCTCCACGCAGCTGCCTGGTGTCACACGTGTTCCTGGCAGGGTGATGTCCGCTAATTACCTCCGTTTCCAGGGTGAAGGCACTAGATTCTACCTGCATTTCCAGCCCAACCCCCGACTTTCCCCAGCAGACCGCACTGGGAGGCACTCAGGGAAGTCACGCGAAGGGCTCAAAAGAGATCCCGGGTGCTGCAGACAGATGACCGTACCTCCCAACACTCAGCATTCCGGAACACTTCTGATGTGTTGTGGAGGTTCGGGGCCGCCCTGCACGCAGCTGCCTGGTTTCACAGGTGTTCACTGGCAGGGGGAAGTCCGCTAATTACCTCCCATGTCCAGGGGGAGGCACTAGATGCTACCTGCATTCCAGCCCATACCCCGCCTTTCCCCGGCAGTCCGCACTGAGAGGGACTCGGGAAGATACGCGAAGGGCTCCTAGGAGACCCCGGGTGCTGCAGACAGATGACGGAACCTCCCCACACTCAGAATTCCGGAACACGGCTGACTGTGTGGGGGAGGTTTGGGGCCGTCCTCCACGAGGCTGCCTGGTGTCACAGGTGTTCCCTGTGAGGGGAAATCCGCTAATTTCGTCCCCTGTCCAGGGGGAGGCACTAGATGCTACCTGCATTTCCATCCCAACCCCCGCCTTTCCCCGGCAGCCCGCACTTTGAATCACTCGTCGAAGACACGCGAAAGGCACCTAGGAGATCCCGGGTGCTGCAGACAGATGACGGAACTTTCCAACTCTCAGAATTGCGGAACACTGCTGACTGTGTGTTGGAGGATCGGGGCCGCCCCCAACACAGCTGCCTGGTGTCAGAGGTGTTCCCTGGCAGGGGAAGTACGCTAATTACCTCCCCTGTCCAGAGGGAGGCACTAGATGCTACCTGCATTTCCAGCCTAACCCCCGCCTTTCCCGGCAGTCCGCACTGGGAGGGACTCGGGGAAGACACGCGAATGGCTCCTAGGTTATCCCGGGTGCTGCATAGAGATGATGGAACCTCCCCACACTCAGAATTCCGGAACGCGGCTGACTGTGTGTGGGATGTTTAGGGCCGCCCTCCACGCAGCTGCCTGGTGTCACAGGTGTTCCCTGGCAGGGGGAAATCCGCTAATTACCTCCCTTGTCCAGGGGGAGGCACTGGATGCTACCTGCATTTCTAGCCAAACCCCCGCCATTCCCCAGCAGACCGCACTGGGACCACTCGGGGAAGACACGAGAAGGGCTCCTAGGAGATCCGGGTGCTACATAGAGATGACGGAACCTCCCCACACTCAGAATTCTGGAACACGGCTGACTCTGTGGGGGAGTTTTGGGGCCGCCCTCCACGCAGCTTCCTGGTGTCACACGTGTTCCCTGGCAGGGGGAAGTCCGCTAATTACCTCCCCTGTCCAGGGGGAGGCACTAGATGCTACCTGCATTTCCAGCCCAAACGCCGCCTTTCCCCGGAAGTCCGCACTGAGAGGGACTCGGGGAAGACACGCGAAGGGCTCCTAGGAGATCCCGGGTGCTGCATAGAGATGATGGAACCTCCCCACACTCAGAATTCCGGAACGCGGCTGACTGTGTGTGGGATGTTTAGGGCCGCCCTCCACGCAGCTGCCTGGTGTCACAGGTGTTCCCTGGCAGGGGGAAATCCGCTAATTACCTCCCTTGTCCAGGGGGAGGCACTGGATGCTACCTGCATTTCTAGCCAAACCCCCGCCATTCCCCAGCAGACCGCACTGGGACCACTCGGGGAAGACACGAGAAGGGCTCCTAGGAGATCCCGGGTGCTACATAGAGATGACGGAACCTCCCCACACTCAGAATTCTGGAACACGGCTGACTCTGTGGGGGAGTTTTGGGGCCGCCCTCCACGCAGCTGCCTGGTGTCACACGTGTTCCCTGGCAGGGGAAGTCCTAATTACCTCCCTTTCCAGGGTGAGGCGCTAGATTCTACCTGCATTCCAGCCCAACCCCCTTTCCCCGGCAGACCCGCACTGGGAGGCACTCAGGGAAGTC
>NW_022588691.1:0-11190 GCF_009834535.1 Camelus ferus | reverse complement strand
CCCATAAATATGTATGGCGTGAAGTTGGCAAATGAAAGAAACTTTGTGTTCCCAACAATCTAGGTGAAGGACGGCTTTCACACCAATTATCTCTCAGAACTGAGCAAGTGGAGAGACGTTCGTTCATCTAGCACCAAGGGAACGGTTGCAGGAGACTCTATTTCTCTGCTTTCTCAGTCTGTTTCCTAGTGCCCGTTTGAATTTCCTGCAGTTTTCACTGTAAAACCGATTGGAGCTAGTACCTCCCCATATATATGTATGGAATGGAGTTTGCAACTGAAAAGAAACTTTGTGTTCCCAACAATCTAGGTGAAGGACGGCTTTCACACACACTTTTCTCTCAGAACTGAGCAAGTGGAGAGACGTTCGTTCATCTAGCACCAAGGGAACGGTTTGCAGGAGACACTTTTTCTCCGATTTCTCAGTCTGTTTCCAAGTGCCGGTTTGAAGTTCCTGCAGTTTTCACTGTAAAACGGAGTTGGCGCTTTTACCTCCCCTTATATTTGTATGGAATGGAGTTTGCAACTGAAAAGAAACTTTGTGTTCCGAACAAGCTAGGCGAAGGACGGCTTTCACACACACATACTCTCAGAACTGAGCAAGTGGAGAGACGTTCGTTCATCGAGCACCAAGGGAACGGGTTGCAGGAGACACTTTTTCTCTGCTTTCCTCAGTCTGTTTCCTAGTGCCCGGTTGAAGTTCCCTGCAGTTTCATTCACTGTAAAACCGAGTTGGAGCTAGTACCCTCCCCATATATATGTAGGGAATGGAGTTTGCAACTGAAAAGAAACTTTGTGTTCCAACAAGCTAGGTGAAGGACGGCTTTCACACACACTTATCTCTCAGAAACTGAGCAAGTGGAGAGACGTTCGTTCATCTAGCACCAAGGGAACGGGTTGGCAGGAGACACTTTTCTTCTCTGCTTTCCTCAGTCCTGTTTCCTAGTGCCCGGTTTGAAGTTCCTGCAGTTTTCACTGTAAACCGAGTTGGAGCTAGTACTCCCCATATATATGTATGGAATGGAGTTTGCAACTGAAAAGAAACTTTGTGTTCCCCAACAAGCTAGGTGAAGGGACGGCTTTCACACACACTTATCTCTCAGAACTGAGCAAGTGGAGAGACGTTCGTTCATCTAGCACCAAGGGAACGGGTTGCAGGGACACTTTTCTCTGCTTTCTCAGTCTGTTTCCTAGTGCCGGTTTGAAGTTCCTGCAGTTTTCACTGTAAAACCGAGTTGGAGCTAGTACCTCCCCATATATATGTATGGAATGGAGTTTGCAACTGAAAAGAAACTTTGTGTTCCCAACAAGCTAGGTGAAGGACGGCTTTCACACACACTTATCTCTCAGAACTGAGCAAGTGGAGAGACGTTCGTTCATCTAGCACCAAGGGAACGGGTTGCAGGAGACCTTTTTCTCTGCTTTCTCAGTCTGTTTCCTAGTGCCCGTTTGAAGTTCCTGCAGTTTTCACTGTAAAACCGAGTTGGAGCTAGTACCTCCCCATATATATGTATGGAATGGAGTTTGCAACTGAAAAGAAACTTTGTGTTCCCAACAAGCTAGGTGAAGTACGGCTTTCACACACACTTATCTCTCAGAACTGAGCAAGTGGAGAGACGTTCGTTCATCTAGCACCAAGGGAACGGGTTGCAGGAGACACTTTTCTCTGCTTTCTCAGTCTGTTTCCTAGTGCCGGTTTGAAGTTCCTGCAGTTTTCACTGTAAAACCGAGTTGGAGCTAGTACCTCCCCATATATATGTATGGAATGGAGTTTGCAACTGAAAAGAAACTTTGTGTTCCCAACAAGCTAGGTGAAGGACGGCTTTCACACACACTTATCTCTCAGAACTGAGGCAAGTGGAGAGACGTTCGTTCATCTAGCACCAAGGGAACGGGTTGCAGGAGACACTTTTTCTCTGCTTTCTCAGTCTGTTTCCTAGTGCCGGTTTGAAGTTCCTGCAGTTTTCACTGTAAAACCGAGTTGGAGCTTGTACCTCCCCATATATATGTATGGAATGGAGTTTGCAACTGAAAAGAAACTTTGTGTTCCCAACAAGCTAGGTGAAGGACGGCTTTCACACACACTTATCTCTCAGAACTGAGCAAGTGGAGAGACGTTCGTTCATCTAGCACCAAGGGAACGGGTTGCAGGAGACACTTTTCTCTGCTTTCTCAGTCTGTTTCCTAGTGCCGGTTTGAAGTTCCTGCAGTTTTCACTGTAAAACCGAGTTGGAGCTAGTACCTCCCCATATATATGTATGGAATGGAGTTTGCAACTGAAAAGAAACTTTGTGTTCCCAACAAGCTAGGTGAAGGACGGCTTTCACACACACTTATCTCTCAGAACTGAGCAAGTGGAGAGACGTTCGTTCATCTAGCACCAAGGGAACGGGTTGCAGGAGACACTTTTTCTCTGCTTTCTCAGTCTGTTTCCTAGTGCCGGTTTGAAGTTCCTGCAGTTTTCACTGTAAAACCGAGTTGGAGTTAGTACCTCCCCATATATATGTATGGAATGGAGTTTGCAACTGAAAAGAAACTTTGTGTTCCCAACAAGCTAGGTGAAGGACGGCTTTCACACACACTTATCTCTCAGAACTGAGCAAGTGGAGAGACGTTCGTTCATCTAGCACCAAGGGAACGGGTTGCAGGAGACACTTTTCTCTGCTTTCTCAGTCTGTTTCCTAGTGCCGGTTTGAAGTTCCTGCAGTTTTCACTGTAAAACGAGTTGGAGCTAGTACCTCCCATATATATGTATGGAATGGAGTTTGCAACTGAAAAGAAACTTTGTGTTCCCAACAAGCTAGGTGAAGGACGGCTTTCACACACACTTATCTCTCAGAACTGAGCAAGTGGAGAGACGTTCGTTCATCTAGCACCAAGGGAACGGGTTGCAGGAGACACTTTTTCTCTGCTTTCTCAGTCTGTTTCCTAGTGCCGGTTGAAGTTCCTGCAGTTTTCACTGTAAAACCGAGTTGGAGCTAGTACCTCCCCATATATATGTATGGAATGGAGTTTGCAACTGAAAAGAAACTTTGTGTTCCCAACAAGCTAGGTGAAGGACGGCTTTCACACACACTTATCTCTCAGAACTGAGCAAGTGGAGAGACGTTCGTTCATCTAGCACCAAGGGAACGGGTTGCAGGAGACACTTTTTCTCTGCTTTCTCAGTCTGTTTCCTAGTGCCGTTTGAAGTTCCTGCAGTTTTCACTGTAAAACCGAGTTGGAGCTAGTACCTCCCCATATATATGTATGGAATGGAGTTTGCAACTGAAAAGAAACTTTGTGTTCCCAACAAGCTAGGTGAAGGACGGCTTTCACACACACTTATCTCTCAGAACTGAGCAAGTGGAGAGACGTTCGTTCATCTAGCACCAAGGGAACGGGTTGCAGGAGACACTTTTTCTCTGCTTTCTCAGTCTGTTTCCTAGTGCCGGTTTGAAGTTCCTGCAGTTTTCACTGTAAAACCGAGTTGGAGCTAGTACCTCCCATATATATGTATGGAATGGAGTTTGCAACTGAAAAGAAACTTTGTGTTCCCAACAAGCTAGGTGAAGGACGGCTTTCACACACACTTATCTCTCAGAACTGAGCAAGTGGAGAGACGTTCGTTCATCTAGCACCAAGGGAACGGGTTGCAGGAGACACTTTTTCTCTGCTTTCTCAGTCTGTTTCCTAGTGCCGGTTTGAAGTTCCTGCAGTTTTCACTGTAAAACCGAGTTGGAGCTAGTACCTCCCCATATATATGTATGGAGTGGAGTTTGCTAACTGAAAAGAAACTTTGTGTTCCCAACAAGCTAGGTGAAGGACGGCTTTCACACACACTTATCTCTCAGAACTGAGCAAGTGGAGAGACGTTCGTTCATCTAGCACCAAGGGAACGGGTTGCAGGAGACACTTTTTCTCTGCTTTCTCAGTCTGTTTCCTAGTGCCGGTTTGAAGTTCCTGCAGTTTTCACTGTAAAACCGAGTTGGAGCTAGTACCTTCCCCATATATATGTATGGAATGGAGTTTGCAACTGAAAAGAAACTTTGTGTTCCCAACAAGCTAGTTGAAGGACGGCTTTCACACACACTTATCTCTCAGAACTGAGCAAGTGGAGAGACGTTCGTTCATCTAGCACCAAGGGAACGGGTTGCAGGAGACACTTTTTCTCTGCTTTCTCAGTCTGTTTCCTAGTGCCGGTTTGAAGTTCCTGCAGTTTTCACTGTAAAAACCGAGTTGGAGCTAGTACCTCCCATATATATGTATGGAATGGAGTTTGCAACTGAAAAGAAACTTTGTGTTCCCAACAAGCTAGGTGAAGGACGGCTTTCACACACACTTATCTCTCAGAACTGAGCAAGTGGAGAGACGTTCGTTCATCTAGCACCAAGGGAACGGGTTGCAGGAGACACTTTTTCTCTGCTTTCTCAGTCTGTTTCCTAGTGCCGGTTTGAAGTTCCTGCAGTTTTCACTGTAAAACCGAGTTGGAGCTAGTACCTCCCCATATATATGTATGGAGTGGAGTTTGCAACTGAAAAGAAACTTTGTGTTCCCAACAAGCTAGGTGAAGGACGGCTTTCACACACACTTATCTCTCAGAACTGAGCAAGTGGAGAGACGTTCGTTCATCTAGCACCAAGGGAACGGGTTGCAGGAGACACTTTTCTCTGCTTTCTCAGTCTGTTTCCTAGTGCCGGTTTGAAGTTCCTGCAGTTTTCACTGTAAACCGAGTTGGAGCTAGTACCTCCCCATATATATGTATGGAATGGAGTTTGCAACTGAAAAGAAACTTTGTGTTCCCAACAAGCTAGGTGAAGGACGGCTTTCACACACACTTATCTCTCAGAACTGAGCAAGTGGAGAGACGTTCGTTCATCTAGCACCAAGGGAACGGGTTGCAGGAGACACTTTTTCTCTGCTTTCTCAGTCTGTTTCCTAGTGCCGGTTTGAAGTTCCTGCAGTTTTCACTGTAAAACCGAGTTGGAGCTAGTACCTCCCCATATATATGTATGGAATGGAGTTTGCAACTGAAAAGAAACTTTGTGTTCCCAACAAGCTAGGTGAAGGACGGCTTTCACACACACTTATCTCTCAGAACTGAGCAAGTGGAGAGACGTTCGTTCATCTAGCACCAAGGGAACGGGTTGCAGGAGACACTTTTCTCTGCTTTCTCAGTCTGTTTCCTAGTGCCGGTTTGAAGTTCCTGCAGTTTTCACTGTAAAACCGAGTTGGAGCTAGTACCTCCCCATATATATGTATGGAATGGAGTTTGCAACTGAAAAGAAACTTTGTGTTCCCAACAAGCTAGGTGAAGGACGGCTTTCACACACACTTATCTCTCAGAACTGAGCAAGTGGAGAGACGTTCGTTCATCTAGCACCAAGGGAACGGGTTGCAGGAGACACTTTTTCTCTGCTTTCTCAGTCTGTTTCCTAGTGCCGGTTTGAAGTTCCTGCAGTTTTCACTGTAAAACCGAGTTGGAGCTAGTACCTCCCCATATATATGTATGGAATGGAGTTTGCAACTGAAAAGAAACTTTGTGTTCCCAACAAGCTAGGTGAAGGACGGCTTTCACACACACTTATCTCTCAGAACTGAGCAAGTGGAGAGACGTTCGTTCATCTAGCACCAAGGGAACGGGTTGCAGGAGACACTTTTTCTCTGCTTTCTCAGTCTGTTTCCTAGTGCCGGTTTGAAGTTCCTGCAGTTTTCACTGTAAAACCGAGTTGGAGCTAGTACCTCCCCATATATATGTATGAAGTGGAGTTTGCTACTGAAAAGAAACTTTGTGTTCCCAACAAGCTAGGTGAAGGACGGCTTTCACACACACTTATCTCTCAGAACTGAGCAAGTGGAGAGACGTTCGTTCATCTAGCACCAAGGGAACGGGTTGCAGGAGACACTTTTTCTCTGCTTTCTCAGTCTGTTTCCTAGTGCCGGTTTGAAGTTCCTGCAGTTTTCACTGTAAAACCGAGTTGGAGCTAGTACCTCCCCATATATATGTATGGAATGGAGTTTGCAACTGAAAAGAAACTTTGTGTTCCCAACAAGCTAGGTGAAGGACGGCTTTCACACACACTTATCTCTCAGAACTGAGCAAGTGGAGAGACGTTCGTTCATCTAGCACCAAGGGAACGGGTTGCAGGAGACACTTTTCTCTGCTTTCTCAGTCTGTTTCCTAGTGCCGGTTTGAAGTTCCTGCAGTTTTCACTGTAAAACCGAGTTGGAGCTAGTACCTCCCCATATATATGTATGGAATGGAGTTTGCAACTGAAAAGAAACTTTGTGTTCCCAACAAGCTAGGTGAAGGACGGCTTTCACACACACTTATCTCTCAGAACTGAGCAAGTGGAGAGACGTTCGTTCATCTAGCACCAAGGGAACGGGTTGCAGGAGACACTTTTCTCTGCTTTCTCAGTCTGTTTCCTAGTGCCGGTTTGAAGTTCCTGCAGTTTTCACTGTAAAACCGAGTTGGAGCTAGTACCTCCCCATATATATGTATGGAAGTGGAGTTTGCAACTGAAAAGAAACTTTGTGTTCCCAACAAGCTAGGTGAAGGACGGCTTTCACACACACTTATCTCTCAGAACTGAGCAAGTGGAGAGACGTTCGTTCATCTAGCACCAAGGGAACGGGTTGCAGGAGACACTTTTTCTCTGCTTTCTCAGTCTGTTTCCTAGTGCCGGTTTGAAGTTCCTGCAGTTTTCACTGTAAAACCGAGTTGGAGCTAGTACCTCCCCATATATATGTATGGAATGGAGTTTGCAACTGAAAAGAAACTTTGTGTTCCCAACAAGCTAGGTGAAGGACGGCTTTCACACACACTTATCTCTCAGAACTGAGCAAGTGGAGAGACGTTCGTTCATCTAGCACCAAGGGAACGGGTTGCAGGAGACACTTTTCTCTGCTTTCTCAGTCTGTTTCCTAGTGCCGGTTTGAAGTTCCTGCAGTTTTCACTGTAAAACCGAGTTGGAGCTAGTACCTCCCCATATATATGTATGGAATGGAGTTTGCAACTGAAAAGAAACTTTGTGTTCCCAACAAGCTAGGTGAAGGACGGCTTTCACACACACTTATCTCTCAGAACTGAGCAAGTGGAGAGACGTTCGTTCATCTAGCACCAAGGGAACGGGTTGCAGGAGACACTTTTCTCTGCTTTCTCAGTCTGTTTCCTAGTGCCGGTTTGAAGTTCCTGCAGTTTTCACTGTAAAACCGAGTTGGAGCTAGTACCTCCCCATATATATGTATGGAATGGAGTTTGCAACTGAAAAGAAACTTTGTGTTCCCAACAAGCTAGGTGAAGGACGGCTTTCACACACACTTATCTCTCAGAACTGAGCAAGTGGAGAGACGTTCGTTCATCTAGCACCAAGGGAACGGGTTGCAGGAGACACTTTTTCTCTGCTTTCTCAGTCTGTTTCCTAGTGCCGGTTTGAAGTTCCTGCAGTTTTCACTGTAAAACCGAGTTGGAGCTAGTACCTCCCCATATATATGTATGGAATGGAGTTTGCAACTGAAAAGAAACTTGTGTTCCCAACAAGCTAGGTGAAGGACGGCTTTCACACACACTTATCTCTCAGAACTGAGCAAGTGGAGAGACGTTCGTTCATCTAGCACCAAGGGAACGGGTTGCAGGAGACACTTTTTCTCTGCTTTCTCAGTCTGTTTCCTAGTGCCGGTTTGAAGTTCCTGCAGTTTTCACTGTAAAACCGAGTTGGAGCTAGTACCTCCCCATATATATGTATGGAATGGAGTTTGCAACTGAAAAGAAACTTTGTGTTCCCAACAAGCTAGGTGAAGGACGGCTTTCACACACACTTATCTCTCAGAACTGAGCAAGTGGAGAGACGTTCGTTCATCTAGCACCAAGGGAACGGGTTGCAGGAGACACTTTTCTCTGCTTTCTCAGTCTGTTTCCTAGTGCCGGTTTGAAGTTCCTGCAGTTTTCACTGTAAAACCGAGTTGGAGCTAGTACCTCCCCATATATATGTATGGAATGGAGTTTGCAACTGAAAAGAAACTTTGTGTTCCCAACAAGCTAGGTGAAGGACGGCTTTCACACACACTTATCTCTCAGAACTGAGCAAGTGGAGAGACGTTCGTTCATCTAGCACCAAGGGAACGGGTTGCAGGAGACACTTTTTCTCTGCTTTCTCAGTCTGTTTCCTAGTGCCGGTTTGAAGTTCCTGCAGTTTTCACTGTAAAACCGAGTTGGAGCTAGTACCTCCCCATATATATGTATGGAATGGAGTTTGCAACTGAAAAGAAACTTTGTGTTCCCAACAAGCTAGGTGAAGGACGGCTTTCACACACACTTATCTCTCAGAACTGAGCAAGTGGAGAGACGTTCGTTCATCTAGCACCAAGGGAACGGGTTGCAGGAGACACTTTTTCTCTGCTTTCTCAGTCTGTTTCCTAGTGCCGGTTTGAAGTTCCTGCAGTTTTCACTGTAAACCGAGTTGGAGCTAGTACCACCCCATATAGATGTATGGAATGGAGTTTGCAACTGAAAAGAACTTTGTGTTCCCAACAAGCTAGGTGAAGGACGGCTTTCACACACACTTATCTCTCAGAACTGAGCAAGTGGAGAGACGTTCGTTCATCTAGCACCAAGGGAACGGGTTGCAGGAGACACTTTTTCTCTGCTTTCTCAGTCTGTTTTCCTAGTGCCCGGGTTGAAGTTCCTGCAGTTTTCACTGTAAAACCGAGTTGGAAGCTAGTACCGTCCCCATAATATGTATGGAGTGGAAGTTTGCATACTGAAAAGAAACTTTGTGTTCCCAACAAGCTATTGAAGGACGGCTTTCACACACACTTATCTCTCAGAACTGAGCAAGTGGAGAGACGTTCGTTCATCTAGCACCAGGGACGGGTTGCAGGAGACACTTTTCTCTGCTTTCTCAGTCTGTTTCCTAGTGCCGGTTTGAAGTTTCCTGCAGTTTTCACTGTAAACCGAGTTGGAGCTAGTACCTCCCCATATATATTATGGAGTGGAGTTTGGCAACTGAAAAGAAACTTGTGTTCCCAACAAGCTAGTTGAAGGACGGCTTTCACACACACTTATCTCTCAGAACTGAGGCAAGTGGAGAGACGTTAGTTCATCTAGCACCAAGGGAACGGGTTGCACGAGACACTTTTCTCTGCTTTCCTCAGTCTGTTTCCTAGTGCCGGTTTGGAAGTTCCTGCAGTTTTCACTGTAAAACCGAAGTTGGAGCTATTAACCCTCCCCATATATATGTTTGGAATGGAGGTTGCGAACTGAAAGAAACTTGTGTGTTCCAACAAGCTAGGTGAAGGAACGGCTTTCATTCAACACACCTTATCTCTCAGAACTGAGCATGTGGAGAGACGGTCGTTCATCTAGCTTCCAAGGGTCCGGGTTTGGCAGGAGACAATTTTTCTCTGATTTCTCATTCTATTTCCAAGTGCCGGTTGAAGTTCCTGCAGGTTTTCACTGGTAAAAACCCGAGTTGGAGCTTGATAACCCTCCCGCATATATTTGTATGGAATGGTGTTTGCCAAATGAAAAGAAACTTGGGTGTATCCAACAAGCAAGGGTGGAAGGGACGCGCTTTACCGACACAACTTATCTCTCAGAAATGAGTCAGGTAACAGAGACGTATTCGTTCATCTTAGCACCAAGGGAATGGGTTGCAGGAGAAACTTTACTCTGGTTTCTCAGTCTGTTTCATAGTGCCGGTTTGAAGTTCCCGCAGATTTCACTGTAAAACCGATTAGGAAATAGTACCTCCCCATATATATGCATGGAGTGGAGTTTGCTACTGAAAAGAAACTTTGTGTTCCCAACAAGCTAAGTGAAGGACGGCTTTCACACACACTTATCTCTCAGAACTGAGCAAGTGGAGAGACGTTCGTTCATCTAGCACCAAGGGAACGGGTTGCACGAGGCATTTTTCTCTGCTTTCTCAGTCTGTTTCCTAGTGCCGGTTTGAAGTTCCTGCAGTTTTCACTGTAAAACCGAGTTGGAGCTAGTACCTCCCCATATATATGTTTGGAATGGAGTTTGCAACTGAAAAGAAACTTTGTGTTCCCAACAAGCTAGGTGAAGGACGGCTTTCACACACACTTATCTCTCAGAAATGAGCAGGTACAGAGACGTTCGTTCATCTAGATCCAAGGGTCCGGGTTGCAGGAGACACTTTTTCTCTGAATTCTCATTCTATTTCCAAGTGCCGGTTTGAAGTTCCTGCAGTTTTCACTGTAAACCCGAGTTGGAGCTTGTACCTCCCCATATATTTGTATGGAATGGTGTTTGCAACTGAAAAGAAACTTTGTGTTCCCAACAAGCAAAGTGAAGGACGGCTTTCACACACACTTATCTCTCAGAAATGAGCAGGTACAGAGACGTTCGTTCATCTAGCACCAAGGGAATGGGTTGCAGGAGAAACTTTACTCTGGTTTCTCAGTCTGTTTCCTAGGGCCGGTTTGAAGTTCCCGCAGATTTCACTGTAAAACCGATTAGGAAATAGTACCTCCCCATATATATGCATGGAGTGGAGTTTGCTACTGAAAAGAAACTTTGTGTTCCCAACAAGCTAATTGAAGGACGGCTTTCACACACACTTATCCCTCAGAACTGAGCAAGTGGAGAGACGTTCGTTCATCTAGCACCAAGGGAACGGGTTGCAGGAGACACTTTTTCTCTGCTTTCTCAGTCTGTTTCCTAGTGCCGGTTTGAAGTTCCTGCACTTTTCACTGTAAAACCGAGTTGGAGCTAGTACCTCCCCATATATATGTATGGAATGGAGTTTGCAACTGTAAAGAAACTTTGTGTTCCCAACCAGCTAGGTGAAGGACGGCTTTCACACACACTTATCTCTCAGAACTGAGCAAGTGGAGAGACGTTCGTTCATCTAGCACCAAGGGAACGGGTTGCAGTATAAACTTTACTCTGATTTCTCAGTCTGTTTCCTAGTGCCGGGTTGAAGTTCCTGCAGTTTTCACTGTAAAAACGAGTTGGAGCTAGCACCTCCCCATATATATGTAAGGAATGGAGTTTGCAACTGAACAGAAACTTTGTGTTCCCAACAATCTAGGTGAATTACTGCTTTCACACACACTTATCTCTCAGAACTGAGCAAGAGGAGAGACGTTCGTTCATCTAACAACAATGGAACGGGTTGCAGGAGACACTTTTCCTCTGCTTTCTCAGTCTGTTTCCTAGTGCCCGTTTGAAGTTCCTGCAGTT
>NW_022588690.1:0-11209 GCF_009834535.1 Camelus ferus | reverse complement strand
GTACTCTCAGAACGAGCAAGTGGAGAGACGTTCGTTCATCTAGCACCAAGGGAACGGGTTGCAGGAGACACTTTTCTCTGCTTTCTCAGTCTGTTTCCTAGTGCCGGTTTGAAGTTCCTGCAGTTTTCACTGTAAAACCGAGTTGGATTAGTACCTCCCCATATATATGTATGGAATGGAGTTTGCAACTGAAAAGAAACTTTGTGTTCCCAACAAGCTAGGTGAAGGACGGCTTTCACACACACTTATCTCTCAGAACTGAGCAAGTGGAGAGACGTTCGTTCATCTAGCACCAAGGGAACGGGTTGCAGGAGACACTTTTTCTCTGCTTTCTCAGTCTGTTTCCTAGTGCCGGTTTGAAGTTCCTGCAGTTTTCACTGTAAAACCGAGTTGGAGCTTAGTACCTCCCCATATATATGTATGGAATGGAGTTTGCAACTGAAAAGAAACTTTGTGTTCCCAACAAGCTAGGTGAAGGACGGCTTTCACACACACTTATCTCTCAGAACTGAGCAAGTGGAGAGACGTTCGTTCATCTAGCACCAAGGGAACGGGTTGCAGGAGACACTTTTTCTCTGCTTTCTCAGTCTGTTTCCTAGTGCCGGTTTGAAGTTCCTGCAGTTTTCACTGTAAAACCGAGTTGGAGCTTGTACCTCCCCATATATATGTATGGAATGGAGTTTGCAACTGAAAAGAAACTTTGTGTTCCCAACAAGCTAGGTGAAGGACGGCTTTCACACACACTTATCTCTCAGAACTGAGCAAGTGGAGAGACGTTCGTTCATCTAGCACCAAGGGAACGGGTTGCAGGAGACACTTTTTCTCTGCTTTCTCAGTCTGTTTCCTAGTGCCGGTTTGAAGTTCCTGCAGTTTTCACTGTAAAACCGAGTTGGAGCTTGTACCTCCCCATATATATGTATGGAATGGAGTTTGCAACTGAAAAGAAACTTTGTGTTCCCAACAAGCTAGGTGAAGGACGGCTTTCACACACACTTATCTCTCAGAACTGAGCAAGTGGAGAGACGTTCGTTCATCTAGCACCAAGGGAACGGGTTGCAGGAGACACTTTTTCTCTGCTTTCTCAGTCTGTTTCCTAGTGCCGGTTTGAAGTTCCTGCAGTTTTCACTGTAAAACCGAGTTGGAGCTTGTACCTCCCCATATATATGTATGGAATGGAGTTTGCAACTGAAAAGAAACTTTGTGTTCCCAACAAGCTAGGTGAAGGACGGCTTTCACACACACTTATCTCTCAGAACTGAGCAAGTGGAGAGACGTTCGTTCATCTAGCACCAAGGGAACGGGTTGCAGGAGACACTTTTTCTCTGCTTTCTCAGTCTGTTTCCTAGTGCCGGTTTGAAGTTCCTGCAGTTTTCACTGTAAAACCGAGTTGGAGCTTGTACCTCCCCATATATATGTATGGAATGGAGTTTGCAACTGAAAAGAAACTTTGTGTTCCCAACAAGCTAGGTGAAGGACGGCTTTCACACACACTTATCTCTCAGAACTGAGCAAGTGGAGAGACGTTCGTTCATCTAGCACCAAGGGAACGGGTTGCAGGAGACACTTTTTCTCTGCTTTCTCAGTCTGTTTCCTAGTGCCGGTTTGAAGTTCCTGCAGTTTTCACTGTAAAACCGAGTTGGAGCTTGTACCTCCCCATATATATGTATGGAATGGAGTTTGCAACTGAAAAGAAACTTTGTGTTCCCAACAAGCTAGGTGAAGGACGGCTTTCACACACACTTATCTCTCAGAACTGAGCAAGTGGAGAGACGTTCGTTCATCTAGCACCAAGGGAACGGGTTGCAGGAGACACTTTTTCTCTGCTTTCTCAGTCTGTTTCCTAGTGCCGGTTTGAAGTTCCTGCAGTTTTCACTGTAAAACCGAGTTGGAGCTTGTACCTCCCCATATATATGTATGGAATGGAGTTTGCAACTGAAAAGAAACTTTGTGTTCCCAACAAGCTAGGTGAAGGACGGCTTTCACACACACTTATCTCTCAGAACTGAGCAAGTGGAGAGACGTTCGTTCATCTAGCACCAAGGGAACGGGTTGCAGGAGACACTTTTTCTCTGCTTTCTCAGTCTGTTTCCTAGTGCCGGTTTGAAGTTCCTGCAGTTTTCACTGTAAAACCGAGTTGGAGCTTGTACCTCCCCATATATATGTATGGAATGGAGTTTGCAACTGAAAAGAAACTTTGTGTTCCCAACAAGCTAGGTGAAGGACGGCTTTCACACACACTTATCTCTCAGAACTGAGCAAGTGGAGAGACGTTCGTTCATCTAGCACCAAGGGAACGGGTTGCAGGAGACACTTTTTCTCTGCTTTCTCAGTCTGTTTCCTAGTGCCGGTTTGAAGTTCCTGCAGTTTTCACTGTAAAACCGAGTTGGAGCTTGTACCTCCCCATATATATGTATGGAATGGAGTTTGCAACTGAAAAGAAACTTTGTGTTCCCAACAAGCTAGGTGAAGGACGGCTTTCACACACACTTATCTCTCAGAACTGAGCAAGTGGAGAGACGTTCGTTCATCTAGCACCAAGGGAACGGGTTGCAGGAGACACTTTTTCTCTGCTTTCTCAGTCTGTTTCCTAGTGCCGGTTTGAAGTTCCTGCAGTTTTCACTGTAAAACCGAGTTGGAGCTTGTACCTCCCCATATATATGTATGGAATGGAGTTTGCAACTGAAAAGAAACTTTGTGTTCCCAACAAGCTAGGTGAAGGACGGCTTTCACACACACTTATCTCTCAGAACTGAGCAAGTGGAGAGACGTTCGTTCATCTAGCACCAAGGGAACGGGTTGCAGGAGACACTTTTTCTCTGCTTTCTCAGTCTGTTTCCTAGTGCCGGTTTGAAGTTCCTGCAGTTTTCACTGTAAAACCGAGTTGGAGCTTGTACCTCCCCATATATATGTATGGAATGGAGTTTGCAACTGAAAAGAAACTTTGTGTTCCCAACAAGCTAGGTGAAGGACGGCTTTCACACACACTTATCTCTCAGAACTGAGCAAGTGGAGAGACGTTCGTTCAT
Source organism: Camelus ferus (assembly GCF_009834535.1). Taxonomy (NCBI): domain Eukaryota; kingdom Metazoa; phylum Chordata; class Mammalia; order Artiodactyla; family Camelidae; genus Camelus; species Camelus ferus. The sequence goes on along the minus strand of NW_022588690.1, from coordinate 8,183 downwards.
CTAGCACCAAGGGAACGGGTTGCAGGAGACACTTTTTCTCTGCTTTCTCAGTCTGTTTCCTAGTGCCGGTTTGAAGTTCCTGCAGTTTTCACTGTAAAACCGAGTTGGAGCTTGTACCTCCCCATATATATGTATGGAATGGAGTTTGCAACTGAAAAGAAACTTTGTGTTCCCAACAAGCTAGGTGAAGGACGGCTTTCACACACACTTATCTCTCAGAACTGAGCAAGTGGAGAGACGTTCGTTCATCTAGCACCAAGGGAACGGGTTGCAGGAGACACTTTTTCTCTGCTTTCTCAGTCTGTTTCCTAGTGCCGGTTTGAAGTTCCTGCAGTTTTCACTGTAAAACCGAGTTGGAGCTTGTACCTCCCCATATATATGTATGGAATGGAGTTTGCAACTGAAAAGAAACTTTGTGTTCCCAACAAGCTAGGTGAAGGACGGCTTTCACACACACTTATCTCTCAGAACTGAGCAAGTGGAGAGACGTTCGTTCATCTAGCACCAAGGGAACGGGTTGCAGGAGACACTTTTTCTCTGCTTTCTCAGTCTGTTTCCTAGTGCCGGTTTGAAGTTCCTGCAGTTTTCACTGTAAAACCGAGTTGGAGCTTGTACCTCCCCATATATATGTATGGAATGGAGTTTGCAACTGAAAAGAAACTTTGTGTTCCCAACAAGCTAGGTGAAGGACGGCTTTCACACACACTTATCTCTCAGAACTGAGCAAGTGGAGAGACGTTCGTTCATCTAGCACCAAGGGAACGGGTTGCAGGAGACACTTTTTCTCTGCTTTCTCAGTCTGTTTCCTAGTGCCGGTTTGAAGTTCCTGCAGTTTTCACTGTAAAACCGAGTTGGAGCTTGTACCTCCCCATATATATGTATGGAATGGAGTTTGCAACTGAAAAGAAACTTTGTGTTCCCAACAAGCTAGGTGAAGGACGGCTTTCACACACACTTATCTCTCAGAACTGAGCAAGTGGAGAGACGTTCGTTCATCTAGCACCAAGGGAACGGGTTGCAGGAGACACTTTTTCTCTGCTTTCTCAGTCTGTTTCCTAGTGCCGGTTTGAAGTTCCTGCAGTTTTCACTGTAAAACCGAGTTGGAGCTTGTACCTCCCCATATATATGTATGGAATGGAGTTTGCAACTGAAAAGAAACTTTGTGTTCCCAACAAGCTAGGTGAAGGACGGCTTTCACACACACTTATCTCTCAGAACTGAGCAAGTGGAGAGACGTTCGTTCATCTAGCACCAAGGGAACGGGTTGCAGGAGACACTTTTTCTCTGCTTTCTCAGTCTGTTTCCTAGTGCCGGTTTGAAGTTCCTGCAGTTTTCACTGTAAAACCGAGTTGGAGCTTGTACCTCCCCATATATATGTATGGAATGGAGTTTGCAACTGAAAAGAAACTTTGTGTTCCCAACAAGCTAGGTGAAGGACGGCTTTCACACACACTTATCTCTCAGAACTGAGCAAGTGGAGAGACGTTCGTTCATCTAGCACCAAGGGAACGGGTTGCAGGAGACACTTTTTCTCTGCTTTCTCAGTCTGTTTCCTAGTGCCGGTTTGAAGTTCCTGCAGTTTTCACTGTAAAACCGAGTTGGAGCTTGTACCTCCCCATATATATGTATGGAATGGAGTTTGCAACTGAAAAGAAACTTTGTGTTCCCAACAAGCTAGGTGAAGGACGGCTTTCACACACACTTATCTCTCAGAACTGAGCAAGTGGAGAGACGTTCGTTCATCTAGCACCAAGGGAACGGGTTGCAGGAGACACTTTTTCTCTGCTTTCTCAGTCTGTTTCCTAGTGCCGGTTTGAAGTTCCTGCAGTTTTCACTGTAAAACCGAGTTGGAGCTTGTACCTCCCCATATATATGTATGGAATGGAGTTTGCAACTGAAAAGAAACTTTGTGTTCCCAACAAGCTAGGTGAAGGACGGCTTTCACACACACTTATCTCTCAGAACTGAGCAAGTGGAGAGACGTTCGTTCATCTAGCACCAAGGGAACGGGTTGCAGGAGACACTTTTTCTCTGCTTTCTCAGTCTGTTTCCTAGTGCCGGTTTGAAGTTCCTGCAGTTTTCACTGTAAAACCGAGTTGGAGCTTGTACCTCCCCATATATATGTATGGAATGGAGTTTGCAACTGAAAAGAAACTTTGTGTTCCCAACAAGCTAGGTGAAGGACGGCTTTCACACACACTTATCTCTCAGAACTGAGCAAGTGGAGAGACGTTCGTTCATCTAGCACCAAGGGAACGGGTTGCAGGAGACACTTTTTCTCTGCTTTCTCAGTCTGTTTCCTAGTGCCGGTTTGAAGTTCCTGCAGTTTTCACTGTAAAACCGAGTTGGAGCTTGTACCTCCCCATATATATGTATGGAATGGAGTTTGCAACTGAAAAGAAACTTTGTGTTCCCAACAAGCTAGGTGAAGGACGGCTTTCACACACACTTATCTCTCAGAACTGAGCAAGTGGAGAGACGTTCGTTCATCTAGCACCAAGGGAACGGGTTGCAGGAGACACTTTTTCTCTGCTTTCTCAGTCTGTTTCCTAGTGCCGGTTTGAAGTTCCTGCAGTTTTCACTGTAAAACCGAGTTGGAGCTTGTACCTCCCCATATATATGTATGGAATGGAGTTTGCAACTGAAAAGAAACTTTGTGTTCCCAACAAGCTAGGTGAAGGACGGCTTTCACACACACTTATCTCTCAGAACTGAGCAAGTGGAGAGACGTTCGTTCATCTAGCACCAAGGGAACGGGTTGCAGGAGACACTTTTTCTCTGCTTTCTCAGTCTGTTTCCTAGTGCCGGTTTGAAGTTCCTGCAGTTTTCACTGTAAAACCGAGTTGGAGCTTGTACCTCCCCATATATATGTATGGAATGGAGTTTGCAACTGAAAAGAAACTTTGTGTTCCCAACAAGCTAGGTGAAGGACGGCTTTCACACACACTTATCTCTCAGAACTGAGCAAGTGGAGAGACGTTCGTTCATCTAGCACCAAGGGAACGGGTTGCAGGAGACACTTTTTCTCTGCTTTCTCAGTCTGTTTCCTAGTGCCGGTTTGAAGTTCCTGCAGTTTTCACTGTAAAACCGAGTTGGAGCTTGTACCTCCCCATATATATGTATGGAATGGAGTTTGCAACTGAAAAGAAACTTTGTGTTCCCAACAAGCTAGGTGAAGGACGGCTTTCACACACACTTATCTCTCAGAACTGAGCAAGTGGAGAGACGTTCGTTCATCTAGCACCAAGGGAACGGGTTGCAGGAGACACTTTTTCTCTGCTTTCTCAGTCTGTTTCCTAGTGCCGGTTTGAAGTTCCTGCAGTTTTCACTGTAAAACCGAGTTGGAGCTTGTACCTCCCCATATATGTATGGAATGGAGTTTGCAACTGAAAAGAAACTTTGTGTTCCCAACAAGCTAGGTGAAGGACGGCTTTCACACACACTTATCTCTCAGAACTGAGCAAGTGGAGAGACGTTCGTTCATCTAGCACCAAGGGAACGGGTTGCAGGAGACACTTTTTCTCTGCTTTCTCAGTCTGTTTCCTAGTGCCGGTTTGAAGTTCCTGCAGTTTTCACTGTAAAACCGAGTTGGAGCTTGTACCTCCCCATATATATGTATGGAATGGAGTTTGCAACTGAAAAGAAACTTTGTGTTCCCAACAAGCTAGGTGAAGGACGGCTTTCACACACACTTATCTCTCAGAACTGAGCAAGTGGAGAGACGTTCGTTCATCTAGCACCAAGGGAACGGGTTGCAGGAGACACTTTTTCTCTGCTTTCTCAGTCTGTTTCCTAGTGCCGGTTTGAAGTTCCTGCAGTTTTCACTGTAAAACCGAGTTGGAGCTTGTACCTCCCCATATATATGTATGGAATGGAGTTTGCAACTGAAAAGAAACTTTGTGTTCCCAACAAGCTAGGTGAAGGACGGCTTTCACACACACTTATCTCTCAGAACTGAGCAAGTGGAGAGACGTTCGTTCATCTAGCACCAAGGGAACGGGTTGCAGGAGACACTTTTTCTCTGCTTTCTCAGTCTGTTTCCTAGTGCCGGTTTGAAGTTCCTGCAGTTTTCACTGTAAAACCGAGTTGGAGCTTGTACCTCCCCATATATATGTATGGAATGGAGTTTGCAACTGAAAAGAAACTTTGTGTTCCCAACAAGCTAGGTGAAGGACGGCTTTCACACACACTTATCTCTCAGAACTGAGCAAGTGGAGAGACGTTCGTTCATCTAGCACCAAGGGAACGGGTTGCAGGAGACACTTTTTCTCTGCTTTCTCAGTCTGTTTCCTAGTGCCGGTTTGAAGTTCCTGCAGTTTTCACTGTAAAACCGAGTTGGAGCTTGTACCTCCCCATATATATGTATGGAATGGAGTTTGCAACTGAAAAGAAACTTTGTGTTCCCAACAAGCTAGGTGAAGGACGGCTTTCACACACACTTATCTCTCAGAACTGAGCAAGTGGAGAGACGTTCGTTCATCTAGCACCAAGGGAACGGGTTGCAGGAGACACTTTTTCTCTGCTTTCTCAGTCTGTTTCCTAGTGCCGGTTTGAAGTTCCTGCAGTTTTCACTGTAAAACCGAGTTGGAGCTTGTACCTCCCCATATATATGTATGGAATGGAGTTTGCAACTGAAAAGAAACTTTGTGTTCCCAACAAGCTAGGTGAAGGACGGCTTTCACACACACTTATCTCTCAGAACTGAGCAAGTGGAGAGACGTTCGTTCATCTAGCACCAAGGGAACGGGTTGCAGGAGACACTTTTTCTCTGCTTTCTCAGTCTGTTTCCTAGTGCCGGTTTGAAGTTCCTGCAGTTTTCACTGTAAAACCGAGTTGGAGCTTGTACCTCCCCATATATATGTATGGAATGGAGTTTGCAACTGAAAAGAAACTTTGTGTTCCCAACAAGCTAGGTGAAGGACGGCTTTCACACACACTTATCTCTCAGAACTGAGCAAGTGGAGAGACGTTCGTTCATCTAGCACCAAGGGAACGGGTTGCAGGAGACACTTTTTCTCTGCTTTCTCAGTCTGTTTCCTAGTGCCGGTTTGAAGTTCCTGCAGTTTTCACTGTAAAACCGAGTTGGAGCTTGTACCTCCCCATATATATGTATGGAATGGAGTTTGCAACTGAAAAGAAACTTTGTGTTCCCAACAAGCTAGGTGAAGGACGGCTTTCACACACACTTATCTCTCAGAACTGAGCAAGTGGAGAGACGTTCGTTCATCTAGCACCAAGGGAACGGGTTGCAGGAGACACTTTTTCTCTGCTTTCTCAGTCTGTTTCCTAGTGCCGGTTTGAAGTTCCTGCAGTTTTCACTGTAAAACCGAGTTGGAGCTTGTACCTCCCCATATATATGTATGGAATGGAGTTTGCAACTGAAAAGAAACTTTGTGTTCCCAACAAGCTAGGTGAAGGACGGCTTTCACACACACTTATCTCTCAGAACTGAGCAAGTGGAGAGACGTTCGTTCATCTAGCACCAAGGGAACGGGTTGCAGGAGACACTTTTTCTCTGCTTTCTCAGTCTGTTTCCTAGTGCCGGTTTGAAGTTCCTGCAGTTTTCACTGTAAAACCGAGTTGGAGCTTGTACCTCCCCATATATATGTATGGAATGGAGTTTGCAACTGAAAAGAAACTTTGTGTTCCCAACAAGCTAGGTGAAGGACGGCTTTCACACACACTTATCTCTCAGAACTGAGCAAGTGGAGAGACGTTCGTTCATCTAGCACCAAGGGAACGGGTTGCAGGAGACACTTTTTCTCTGCTTTCTCAGTCTGTTTCCTAGTGCCGGTTTGAAGTTCCTGCAGTTTTCACTGTAAAACCGAGTTGGAGCTTGTACCTCCCCATATATATGTATGGAATGGAGTTTGCAACTGAAAAGAAACTTTGTGTTCCCAACAAGCTAGGTGAAGGACGGCTTTCACACACACTTATCTCTCAGAACTGAGCAAGTGGAGAGACGTTCGTTCATCTAGCACCAAGGGAACGGGTTGCAGGAGACACTTTTTCTCTGCTTTCTCAGTCTGTTTCCTAGTGCCGGTTTGAAGTTCCTGCAGTTTTCACTGTAAAACCGAGTTGGAGCTTGTACCTCCCCATATATATGTATGGAATGGAGTTTGCAACTGAAAAGAAACTTTGTGTTCCCAACAAGCTAGGTGAAGGACGGCTTTCACACACACTTATCTCTCAGAACTGAGCAAGTGGAGAGACGTTCGTTCATCTAGCACCAAGGGAACGGGTTGCAGGAGACACTTTTTCTCTGCTTTCTCAGTCTGTTTCCTAGTGCCGGTTTGAAGTTCCTGCAGTTTTCACTGTAAAACCGAGTTGGAGCTTGTACCTCCCCATATATATGTATGGAATGGAGTTTGCAACTGAAAAGAAACTTTGTGTTCCCAACAAGCTAGGTGAAGGACGGCTTTCACACACACTTATCTCTCAGAACTGAGCAAGTGGAGAGACGTTCGTTCATCTAGCACCAAGGGAACGGGTTGCAGGAGACACTTTTTCTCTGCTTTCTCAGTCTGTTTCCTAGTGCCGGTTTGAAGTTCCTGCAGTTTTCACTGTAAAACCGAGTTGGAGCTTGTACCTCCCCATATATATGTATGGAATGGAGTTTGCAACTGAAAAGAAACTTTGTGTTCCCAACAAGCTAGGTGAAGGACGGCTTTCACACACACTTATCTCTCAGAACTGAGCAAGTGGAGAGACGTTCGTTCATCTAGCACCAAGGGAACGGGTTGCAGGAGACACTTTTTCTCTGCTTTCTCAGTCTGTTTCCTAGTGCCGGTTTGAAGTTCCTGCAGTTTTCACTGTAAAACCGAGTTGGAGCTTGTACCTCCCCATATATATGTATGGAATGGAGTTTGCAACTGAAAAGAAACTTTGTGTTCCCAACAAGCTAGGTGAAGGACGGCTTTCACACACACTTATCTCTCAGAACTGAGCAAGTGGAGAGACGTTCGTTCATCTAGCACCAAGGGAACGGGTTGCAGGAGACACTTTTTCTCTGCTTTCTCAGTCTGTTTCCTAGTGCCGGTTTGAAGTTCCTGCAGTTTTCACTGTAAAACCGAGTTGGAGCTTGTACCTCCCCATATATATGTATGGAATGGAGTTTGCAACTGAAAAGAAACTTTGTGTTCCCAACAAGCTAGGTGAAGGACGGCTTTCACACACACTTATCTCTCAGAACTGAGCAAGTGGAGAGACGTTCGTTCATCTAGCACCAAGGGAACGGGTTGCAGGAGACACTTTTTCTCTGCTTTCTCAGTCTGTTTCCTAGTGCCGGTTTGAAGTTCCTGCAGTTTTCACTGTAAAACCGAGTTGGAGCTTGTACCTCCCCATATATATGTATGGAATGGAGTTTGCAACTGAAAAGAAACTTTGTGTTCCCAACAAGCTAGGTGAAGGACGGCTTTCACACACACTTATCTCTCAGAACTGAGCAAGTGGAGAGACGTTCGTTCATCTAGCACCAAGGGAACGGGTTGCAGGAGACACTTTTTCTCTGCTTTCTCAGTCTGTTTCCTAGTGCCGGTTTGAAGTTCCTGCAGTTTTCACTGTAAAACCGAGTTGGAGCTTGTACCTCCCCATATATATGTATGGAATGGAGTTTGCAACTGAAAAGAAACTTTGTGTTCCCAACAAGCTAGGTGAAGGACGGCTTTCACACACACTTATCTCTCAGAACTGAGCAAGTGGAGAGACGTTCGTTCATCTAGCACCAAGGGAACGGGTTGCAGGAGACACTTTTTCTCTGCTTTCTCAGTCTGTTTCCTAGTGCCGGTTTGAAGTTCCTGCAGTTTTCACTGTAAAACCGAGTTGGAGCTAGTACCTCCCCATATATATGTATGGAATGGAGTTTGCAACTGAAAAGAAACTTTGTGTTCCCAACAAGCTAGGTGAAGGACGGCTTTCACACACACTTATCTCTCAGAACTGAGCAAGTGGAGAGACGTTCGTTCATCTAGCACCAAGGGAACGGGTTGCAGGAGACACTTTTTCTCTGCTTTCTCAGTCTGTTTCCTAGTGCCGGTTTGAAGTTCCTGCAGTTTTCACTGTAAAACCGAGTTGGAGCTTGTACCTCCCCATATATATGTATGGAATGGAGTTTGCAACTGAAAGGAATCTGTGTTCCCAACAAGCTATGTGAAGGACGGCTTTCACACACACTTATCTCTCAG
>NW_022588689.1:0-11218 GCF_009834535.1 Camelus ferus | reverse complement strand
AGCTTTTGGGAACCCAAAGTTTCTCTTCAGTTGCACCTCCACTCCATACATATATATGGGGAGGTACTAGCTCCAACTCGGTTTTACAGTGAAACTGCAGGAACTTCAAAACCGGCACTAAAAAACAGACTGAGAAACCAGAGTAAAAAAGTTTCTCCTGCAAACAAGTTCCCTTTGTGCTAGATGAACGAACGTCTCTCCACATGCTCAGTTCTGAGAGATAAGTGTGTGTGAATCCGTCCTTCACCTAGGCCTTGTTGGGAACACAAAGTTTCCTTTCAGTTGCAAACTCCACTCCATACATATATATGGGGAGGTACTAGCTCCAACTCGGTTTTACAGTGAAAACTGCAGGAACTTCAAACCGGCACTAGGAAACAGACTCGAGAAACCAGAGTAAAAGTTTCCCCTGCAACCCGTTCCCTTTGTGCTAGATGAACGAACGTCTCTGCACATGCTCAGTTCTGAGAGATAAGTGTGTGTGAAAGCCGTCCTTCACCTAGCTTGTTGGGAACACAAAGTTCTCTTCAGTTGCAAACTCCACTCCATACATATATATGGGGAGGTACTAGCTCCAACTCGGTTTTACAGTGAAAACTGCAGGAACTTCAAACCGGCACTAGGAAACAGACTGAGAAACCAGAGTAAAAGTTTCTCCTGCAACACGTTCCCTTGTGCTAGATGAACGAACGTCTCTCCACATGCTCAGTTCTGAGAGATAAGTGTGTGTGAAAGCCGTCCTTCATCTAGCTTGTTGGGAACACAAAGTTTCTCTTCAGTTGCAAACTCCACTCCATACATATATATGGGGAGGAACTAGCTCCAACTCGGTTTTACAGTGAAAACTGCAGGAACTTCAAACCGGCACTAGGAAACAGACTGAGAACCAGAGAAAAAGTTTTTCCTGCAACCCGTTCCCTTTGTGCTAGATGAACGAACGTCTCTCCACATGCTCAGTTTCTGAGAGATAAGTGTGTGTGAAAGCCGTCCTTCACCTAGCTTGTTGGGAACACAAAGTTTCTCTTCAGTTGCAAACTCCACTCCATACATATATATGGGGAGGTACTAGCTCCAACTCGGTTTTACAGTGAAAACTGCAGGAACTTCAAACCGGCACTAGGAAACAGACTGAGAAACCAGAGTAAAAGTTTCTCCTGCAAACCCGTTCCCTTTGTGCTAGATGAACGAACGTCTCTCCACATGCTCAGTTCTGAGAGATAAGTGTGTGTGAAAGCCGTCCTTCACCTAGCTTGTTGGGAACACAAAGTTTCTCTTCAGTTGCAAACTCCACTCCATACATATATATGGGGAGGTACTAGCTCCAACTCGGTTTTACAGTGAAAACTGCAGGAACTTCAAACCGGCACTAGGAAACAGACTGAGAAACCAGAGTAAAAGTTTCTCCTGCAACCCGTTCCCTTTGTGCTAGATGAACGAACGTCTCTCCACATGCTCAGTTCTGAGAGATAAGTGTGTGTGAAAGCCGTCCTTCACCTAGCTTGTTGGGAACACAAAGTTTCTCTTCAGTTGCAAACTCCACTCCATACATATATATGGGGAGGTACTAGCTCCAACTCGGTTTTACAGTGAAAACTGCAGGAACTTCAAACCGGCACTAGGAAACAGACTGAGAAACCAGAGTAAAAGTTTCTCCTGCAAACACGTTCCCTTTGTGCTAGATGAACGAACGTCTCTCCACATGCTCAGTTCTGAGAGATAAGTGTGTGTGAAAGCCGTCCTTCACCTAGCTTGTTGGGAACACAAAGTTTCTCTTCAGTTGCAAACTCCACTCCATACATATATATGGGGAGGTACTAGCTCCAACTCGGTTTTACAGTGAAAACTGCAGGAACTTCAAACCGGCACTAGGAAACAGACCTGAGAACCAGAGTAAAAGTTTCTCCTGCAACCCGTTCCCTTTGTGCTAGATGAACGAACGTCTCTCCACATGCTCAGTTCTGAGAGATAAGTGTGTGTGAAAGCCGTCCTTCACCTAGCTTGTTGGGAACACAAAGTTTCTCTTCAGTTGCAAACTCCACTCCATACATATATATGGGGAGGTACTAGCTCCAACTCGGTTTTACAGTGAAAACTGCAGGAACTTCAAACCGGCACTAGGAAACAGACTGAGAAACCAGAGTAAAAGTTTCTCCTGCAAACCCGTTCCCTTTGTGCTAGATGAACGAACGTCTCTCCACATGCTCAGTTCTGAGAGATAAGTGTGTGTGAAAGCCGTCCTTCACCTAGCTTGTTGGGAACACAAAGTTTCTCTTCAGTTGCAAACTCCACTCCATACATATATATGGGGAGGTACTAGCTCCAACTCGGTTTTACAGTGAAAACTGCAGGAACTTCAAACCGGCACTAGGAAACAGACCTGAGAAACCAGAGTAAAAGTTTCTCCTGCAACCCGTTCCCTTTGTGCTAGATGAACGAACGTCTCTCCACATGCTCAGTTCTGAGAGATAAGTGTGTGTGAAAGCCGTCCTTCACCTAGCTTGTTGGGAACACAAAGTTTCTCTTCAGTTGCAAACTCCACTCCATACATATATATGGGGAGGTACTAGCTCCAACTCGGTTTTACAGTGAAAACTGCAGGAACTTCAAACCGGCACTAGGAAACAGACTGAGAAACCAGAGTAAAAGTTTCTCCTGCAACCCGTTCCCTTTGTGCTAGATGAACGAACGTCTCTCCACATGCTCAGTTCTGAGAGATAAGTGTGTGTGAAAGCCGTCCTTCACCTAGCTTGTTGGGAACACAAAGTTTCTCTTCAGTTGCAAACTCCACTCCATACATATATATGGGGAGGTACTAGCTCCAACTCGGTTTTACAGTGAAAACTGCAGGAACTTCAAACCGGCACTAGGAAACAGACTGAGAAACCAGAGTAAAAGTTTCTCCTGCAACCCGTTCCCTTTGTGCTAGATGAACGAACGTCTCTCCACATGCTCAGTTCTGAGAGATAAGTGTGTGTGAAAGCCGTCCTTCACCTAGCTTGTTGGGAACACAAAGTTTCTCTTCAGTTGCAAACTCCACTCCATACATATATATGGGGAGGTACTAGCTCCAACTCGGTTTTACAGTGAAAACTGCAGGAACTTCAAACCGGCACTAGGAAACAGACTGAGAAACCAGAGTAAAAGTTTCTCCTGCAACCGTTCCCTTTGTGCTAGATGAACGAACGTCTCTCCACATGCTCAGTTCTGAGAGATAAGTGTGTGTGAAAGCCGTCCTTCACCTAGCTTGTTGGGAACACAAAGTTTCTCTTCAGTTGCAAACTCCACTCCATACATATATATGGGGAGGTACTAGCTCCAACTCGGTTTTACAGTGAAAACTGCAGGAACTTCAAACCGGCACTAGGAAACAGACCGAGAAACCAGAGTAAATGTTTCTCCTGCAACCCGTTCCCTTTGTGCTAGATGAACGAACGTCTCTCCACATGCTCAGTTCTGAGAGATAAGTGTGTGTGAAAGCCGTCCTTCACCTAGCTTGTTGGGAACACAAAGTTTCTCTTCAGTTGCAAACTCCACTCCATACATATATATGGGGAGGTACTAGCTCCAACTCGGTTTTACAGTGAAAACTGCAGGAACTTCAAACCGGCACTAGGAAACAGACTGAGAAACCAGAGTAAAAGTTTCTCCTGCAACCCGTTCCCTTTGTGCTAGATGAACGAACGTCTCTCCACATGCTCAGTTCTGAGAGATAAGTGTGTGTGAAAGCCGTCCTTCACCTAGCTTGTTGGGAACACAAAGTTTCTCTTCAGTTGCAAACTCCACTCCATACATATATATGGGGAGGTACTAGCTCCAACTCGGTTTTACAGTGAAAACTGCAGGAACTTCAAACCGGCACTAGGAAACAGACTGAGAAACCAGAGTAAAAGTTTCTCCTGCAACCCGTTCCCTTTGTGCTAGATGAACGAACGTCTCTCCACATGCTCAGTTCTGAGAGATAAGTGTGTGTGAAAGCCGTCCTTCACCTAGCTTGTTGGGAACACAAAGTTTCTCTTCAGTTGCAAACTCCACTCCATACATATATATGGGGAGGTACTAGCTCCAACTCGGTTTTACAGTGAAAACTGCAGGAACTTCAAACCGGCACTAGGAAACAGACCGAGAAACCAGAGTAAAAGTTTCTCCTGCAACCCGTTCCCTTTGTGCTAGATGAACGAACGTCTCTCCACATGCTCAGTTCTGAGAGATAAGTGTGTGTGAAAGCCGTCCTTCACCTAGCTTGTTGGGAACACAAAGTTTCTCTTCAGTTGCAAACTCCACTCCATACATATATATGGGGAGGTACTAGCTCCAACTCGGTTTTACAGTGAAAACTGCAGGAACTTCAAACCGGCACTAGGAAACAGACTGAGAAACCAGAGTAAAAGTTTCTCCTGCAACCCGTTCCCTTTGTGCTAGATGAACGAACGTCTCTCCACATGCTCAGTTCTGAGAGATAAGTGTGTGTGAAAGCCGTCCTTCACCTAGCTTGTTGGGAACACAAAGTTTCTCTTCAGTTGCAAACTCCACTCCATACATATATATGGGGAGGTACTAGCTCCAACTCGGTTTTACAGTGAAAACTGCAGGAACTTCAAACCGGCACTAGGAAACAGACCGAGAAACCAGAGTAAAAGTTTCTCCTGCAACCCGTTCCCTTTGTGCTAGATGAACGAACGTCTCTCCACATGCTCAGTTCTGAGAGATAAGTTGTGTGAAAGCCGTCCTTCACCTAGCTTGTTGGGAACACAAAGTTTCTCTTCAGTTGCAAACTCCACTCCATACATATATATGGGGAGGTACTAGCTCCAACTCGGTTTTACAGTGAAAACTGCAGGAACTTCAAACCGGCACTAGGAAACAGACTGAGAAACCAGAGTAAAAGTTTCTCCTGCAACCCGTTCCCTTTGTGCTAGATGAACGAACGTCTCTCCACATGCTCAGTTCTGAGAGATAAGTGTGTGTGAAAGCCGTCCTTCACCTAGCTTGTTGGGAACACAAGTTTCTCTTCAGTTGCAAACTCCACTCCATACATATATATGGGGAGGTACTAGCTCCAACTCGGTTTTACAGTGAAAACTGCAGGAACTTCAAACCGGCACTAGGAAACAGACTGAGAAACCAGAGTAAAAGTTTCTCCTGCAACCCGTTCCCTTTGTGCTAGATGAACGAACGTCTCTCCACATGCTCAGTTCTGAGAGATAAGTGTGTGTGAAAGCCGTCCTTCACCTAGCTTGTTGGGAACACAAAGTTTCTCTTCAGTTGCAAACTCCACTCCATACATATATATGGGGAGGTACTAGCTCCAACTCGGTTTTACAGTGAAAACTGCAGGAACTTCAAACCGGCACTAGGAAACAGACTGAGAACCAGAGTAAAAGTTTCTCCTGCAACCCGTTCCCTTTGTGCTAGATGAACGAACGTCTCTCCACATGCTCAGTTCTGAGAGATAAGTGTGTGTGAAAGCCGTCCTTCACCTAGCTTGTTGGGAACACAAAGTTTCTCTTCAGTTGCAAACTCCACTCCATACATATATATGGGGAGGTACTAGCTCCAACTCGGTTTTACAGTGAAAACTGCAGGAACTTCAAACCGGCACTAGGAAACAGACTGAGAAACCAGAGTAAAAGTTTCTCCTGCAACCCGTTCCCTTTGTGCTAGATGAACGAACGTCTCTCCACATGCTCAGTTCTGAGAGATAAGTGTGTGTGAAAGCCGTCCTTCACCTAGCTTGTTGGGAACACAAAGTTTCTCTTCAGTTGCAAACTCCACTCCATACATATATATGGGGAGGTACTAGCTCCAACTCGGTTTTACAGTGAAAACTGCAGGAACTTCAAACCGGCACTAGGAAACAGACTGAGAAACCAGAGTAAAAGTTTCTCCTGCAACCCGTTCCCTTTGTGCTAGATGAACGAACGTCTCTCCACATGCTCAGTTCTGAGAGATAAGTGTGTGTGAAAGCCGTCCTTCACCTAGCTTGTTGGGAACACAAAGTTTCTCTTCAGTTGCAAACTCCACTCCATACATATATATGGGGAGGTACTAGCTCCAACTCGGTTTTACAGTGAAAACTGCAGGAACTTCAAACCGGCACTAGGAAACAGACTGAGAAACCAGAGTAAAGTTTCTCCTGCAACCCGTTCCCTTTGTGCTAGATGAACGAACGTCTCTCCACATGCTCAGTTCTGAGAGATAAGTGTGTGTGAAAGCCGTCCTTCACCTAGCTTGTTGGGAACACAAAGTTTCTCTTCAGTTGCAAACTCCACTCCATACATATATATGGGGAGGTACTAGCTCCAACTCGGTTTTACAGTGAAAACTGCAGGAACTTCAAACCGGCACTAGGAAACAGACTGAGAAACCAGAGTAAAAGTTTCTCCTGCAACCCGTTCCCTTTGTGCTAGATGAACGAACGTCTCTCCACATGCTCAGTTCTGAGAGATAAGTGTGTGTGAAAGCCGTCCTTCACCTAGCTTGTTGGGAACACAAAGTTTCTCTTCAGTTGCAAACTCCACTCCATACATATATATGGGGAGGTACTAGCTCCAACTCGGTTTTACAGTGAAAACTGCAGGAACTTCAAACCGGCACTAGGAAACAGACTGAGAAACCAGAGTAAAAGTTTCTCCTGCAACCCGTTCCCTTTGTGCTAGATGAACGAACGTCTCTCCACATGCTCAGTTCTGAGAGATAAGTGTGTGTGAAAGCCGTCCTTCACCTAGCTTGTTGGGAACACAAAGTTTCTCTTCAGTTGCAAACTCCACTCCATACATATATATGGGGAGGTACTAGCTCCAACTCGGTTTTACAGTGAAAACTGCAGGAACTTCAAACCGGCACTAGGAAACAGACTGAGAAACCAGAGTAAAAGTTTCTCCTGCAACCGTTCCCTTTGTGCTAGATGAACGAACGTCTCTCCACATGCTCATTACTGAGAGATAAGTGTGTGTGAAAGCCGTCCTTCACCTAGCTTGTTGGGAACACAAAGTTTCTCTTCAGTTGCAAACTCCACTCCATACATATATATGGGGAGGTACTAGCTCCAACTCGGTTTTACAGTGAAAACTGCAGGAACTTCAAACCGGCACTAGGAAACAGACCGAGAAACCAGAGTAAAAGTTTCTCCTGCAACCCGTTCCCTTTGTGCTAGATGAACGAACGTCTCTCCACATGCTCAGTTCTGAGAGATAAGTGTGTGTGAAAGCCGTCCTTCACCTAGCTTGTTGGGAACACAAAGTTTCTCTTCAGTTGCAAACTCCACTCCATACATATATATGGGAGGTACTAGCTCCAACTCGGTTTACAGTGAAAACTGCAGGAACTTCAAACCGGCACTAGGAAACAGACGAGAAACCAGAGTAAAAGTTTCCTTGCAACCCGTTCCCTTTGTGCTAGATGAACGAACGTCTCTCCACATGCTCAGTTCTGAGAGATAAGTGTGTGTGAAAGCCGTCCTTCACCTAGCTTGTGGGAACACAAGTTTCTCTTCAGTTGCAAACTCCACTCCATACATATATATGGGGAGGTACTAGCTCCAACTCGGTTTTACAGTGAAAACTGCAGGAACTTCAAACCGGCCACTAGGAAAACAGACCTGAGAAACCAGAGTAAAAGTTTCTCCTGCCAACCCGTTCCCTTTGTGCTAGATGAACGAACGTCTCTCCACATGCTCAGTTCTGAGAGATAAGTGTGTGTGAAAGCCGTCCTTCACCTAGCTTGTTGGGAACACAAAGTTTCTCTTCAGTTGCAAACTCCACTCCATACATATATATGGGGAGGTACTAGCTCCAACTCGGTTTTACAGTGAAAACTGCAGGAACTTCAACCCGGCACTAGGAAACAGACTGAGAAACCAGAGTAAAAGTTTCTCCTGCAACCCGTTCCCTTTGTGCTAGATGAACGAACGTCTCTCCACATGCTCAGTTCTGAGAGATAAGTGTGTGTGAAAGCCGTCCTTCACCTAGCTTGTTGGGAACACAAAGTTTTCTCTTCAGTGCAAACTCCACTCCATACATATATATGGGGATGGTACTAGCTCCAACTCGGTTTTACAGTGAAAACTGCAGGAACTTCAACCTGGCACTAGGAAACAGACCGAGAAACAAGAGTAAAGTTTCTCCTGCAACCCGTTCCCTTTGTGCTAGATGAACGAACGTCTCTCCACATGCTCAGTTCTGAGAGATAAGTGTGTGTGAAAGCCGTCCTTCACCTAGCTTTTTGGGAACACAAAGTTTCTCTACACTTGCAAACACCACTCCATACTTATATATGGGGAGGTACTAGCTACAACTCGGTTTTACAGTGAAAACTGCAGGAACTTCAAACCAGCACTAGGAAACAGACTGAGAAACCAGAGTAAAATTTCTCCTGCAACCCGTTCATTTTGTGCTAGATGAACGAACGTCTCTCCACATGCTCAGTTCTGAGAGATAATGTGTGTGAAAACCGTCCTTCAACTAGCTTGTTGGGAACAATAAGATTCTCTTCAGTTGCAAACTCCACGTCCATACATATATATGGGGATAGGTACTAGCTCCAACTCGGTTTACAGTGAAAAATGCAGGAACTTCAACCGGCACTAGGAATCAGACCCGAGATAACCGAGGTAAAGTTTCTCCTGCAACCGTTCCCTTTGTGCTAGATGAACGAACGTCTCTCCACATGCTCAGTTCTGAGAGATAAGTGTGTGTGCAAAGCCGTCCTTCACCTAGCTTGTTGGGAACACAAAGTTTCTCTTCAGTTGCAAACTCCACTCCATACATATATATGGGGAGGTACTAGCTCCAATCTCGGTTTTACAGTGAAAACTGCAGGAACTTCAAACCGGCACTAGGAAACAGACTGAGAATTCCAGAGTAAAGTTTCTCCTGCAACCCGTTCCCTTTGTGCTAGATGAACGAACGTCTCTCCACATGCTCAGTACTCAGAGATAAGTGTGTGTGAAGCCGTCC
The DNA here is from genome assembly GCF_009834535.1 of Camelus ferus. Taxonomy (NCBI): domain Eukaryota; kingdom Metazoa; phylum Chordata; class Mammalia; order Artiodactyla; family Camelidae; genus Camelus; species Camelus ferus. The sequence goes on along the minus strand of NW_022588689.1, from coordinate 2,264 downwards.
TTCACCTAGCTTGTTGGGAACACAAAGTTTCTCTTCAGTTGCAAACTCCACTCCCATACATATATATGGGAAGGTACTAGCTCCAACTCGGTTTTACAGTGAAAACTGCAGGAACTTCAAACCGGCACTTAGGAACAGACGAGATACCAGAGTAACAAGTTTCTCCTGCAACCCGTTCCCTTTGTGCTAGATGAACGAACGTCTCTCCACATGCTCAGTTCTGAGAGATAAGTGTGTGTGAAAGCCGTCCTTCACCTAGCTTGTTGGGAACTACAAGTTCTCTTCAGTTGCAACTCCACTCCGTACATATATATGGGGAGGTACTAGCTCCAACTCGGTTTACAGTGAAAACTGCAGGAACTTCAAACCTGCACTAGGAAACAGACTGAGAAACCAGAGTAAAAGTTTCTCCTGCAACCTTCCTTTGTGCTATGAGACGAACGAGTCTCTCCACATGCTCAGTTCCTGAGAGATAAGTGTGTGTGAGAAAGCCGTCTCTTCACCTAGCTTGTTGGGAACACAAAGTTTCTCTTTCAGTTTGCAAACTCCAATCCATACATATATATGGGGAGGTTACTAGCTCCAACTCGTTTTACAGTGAAAACTGCAGGCACTTCAAACCGGCACTAGGAAACAGAGCGAGAAACAGAGTAAAAGTTTCTCCTGCAACCGTTCCCTTTGTGCTAGATGAACGAACCTCTCTCCACATGCTCAGTTCTGAGAGATAAGTGTGTGTGAAAGCCCGTACTTCACCTAGCTTGTTGGGAACACAAAGATTCTCTTCAGTTGCAAACTCCACTCCATACATATATATGGGAGGTACTAGCTTCCAACTCAGGTTTTACAGTGAATAACTGCAGGAACTTCAAACCGGCACTAGGAAACAGACTGAGAAACCAGAGAAAGTTTCTCCTGGCAACCCGTTCCCTTTGTGCTAGATGAACGAACGTCTCTCCAACATGCTCAGTTCTGAGTGAATAAGTGTGTGTGAAAGCCGTCCTTCACCTAGCTTGTGGGAACACAAAGTTTCTCTTCAGTTTGCAAACTCCACTCCATACATATATATGGGGAGGTACCTAGCTCCAACTCGGTTTTTACAGTGAAAACTGCAGGAACTTCAAACCGCAATAGGAAACAGACTGAGAAACCAGAGTAAAAGTTTTCTCCTGCAACCCGTTCATTTTTTGCTAGATGAACGAACGTCTCTCCACATGCTCAAGTCCTGAGAGATAAGTGTGTGTGAAAACCGTTCTTCACCTAGCTTTTTGGGAAAACAAATTTTCTCTTCAGTTGAAAACACCACTCCATACATATATATGGGGATTACTAGCTCCAACTGGGTTTTACAGTGAAAACTGCAGGAACTTCAACCGGCTCTAGGAAACAACCGAGATACCAGAGTAAAAGTTTTCTCCTGCACCCGTTCCCTTTGTTCTAGAATGAACGAATCTCTCCCATGCTCAGTTTCTGAGAGAAAAGTGTGTGTGAAAGCCGTCCTTCACATAGCTTGTTATGAACACAAAGTTTCTCTTCAGTTGCAAACTCCAATCCATACATATATATGGGGATGTACTAGCTCCAAATAGGTTTTACAGTGAAAACTGCAGGAACTTCAAACCGGCACAAGGAAACAGACTGAGAAACCAGAGTAAAACTTTCTCCTGCAACCCGCTCCATTTGTGCTAGATGAACGAACGTCTCTCCACATGCTCAGTTCTGAGAGATAAGTGTGTGTGAAAGCCGTCCTTCACCTAGCTTGTTGGGAACAAAAATTTTCTCTTAAGTTGCAACCTCCACTCCATACATATATATGGGTAGGTACTAGATCCAACTCGGTTTTACAGTGAAAATTGCAGGAGCTTCAAACCGGCACTAGGAAACAGACCGAGAAATCAGAGTAAAGTTTCTCCTGCAACCCGTTCCTTTTGTGCTAGATGAACGAATGTCTCTCCACATGCTCAGTTCTGAGAGATAAGTGTGTGTGAAAGCCGTCCTTCTCCTAGCTTGTTGGGAACACAAAGTTTCTCTTCAGTTGCAAACTCCACTCCATACATATATATGGGGAGGTACTAGCTCCAACTCGGTTTTACAGTGAAAACTGCAGGAACTTCAAACCGGCACTAGGAAACAGACTGAGAAACCAGAGTACAGTTTCTCCTGCAACCAGTTTCCCTTTGTGCTAGATGAACGAACGTCTCTCCACATGCTCAGTTCTGAGAGATAAGTGTGTGTGAAAGCCGTCCTTCACCTAGCTTGTTGGGAAC
>NW_022588688.1:0-11219 GCF_009834535.1 Camelus ferus | reverse complement strand
CACGTGCATGCATCACTGATTAGACAAATATTCTCTTCTGAGTTTTTATAATGCGGATTACAGAATTTTCAAAAATCATATAAGGTTTATTGACACTTAGAAGCATTTACTCAGATTTCACAGCTTTTTCCTTACACCATTTCGAAAATCAATCAATTTTCATGGACAAATTCCCCTGGAGCGAGTTCTACCCAATATAAATGTAATTTACATTGTGTCCCTCACCGTGACATTCCATGTTCCAAACAAGCTACATGGATCACAGATTCGACAAACATTCTTTAATGAGTTGTGATCATGTGGATTAACAAACTTTCATCCACCATACAAGGCATATTTCCACCTAGAAGCATTTTCTCTGATTTCGCAGATTTTTCCTAACACAACATCTGAAAATGAGGTAGATTTTGAAGAAAAATCCTCTTAGTAGCGATTTCTACCCGAAAGAAATGTAATTTACATAGTTTCCCTCACCGTGACCTTCCGTGGTTTGAAACGCTTCATGCATCTCTGATTCGACAAATATTCATTTCTGAGTTGTGGACATGTGGATTACCGAACTTTCATCACCATACAGGGCATACTTACACATAGAAACATTTACTCAGATTTCATAGACTTTCCAAATGCCATTATCGAAAATAATGCAGATTTCGCAGAGAAATCTTCTTGGAACTAATTCTACAAAATAGACTTTTAATTGACTTAGATTCTCCCACCGTGACATTCCGTGTTCCGAACATGCTACATGCATCACGGATTCGACAAACATTCATTACTGAGTTGCGTTCGTGTGGATTATCGATCTTTCATCATCATACGGGGCATATTTACACATTGAAACATTACTCTTTTTCTCAGCTTTTTCCTATCACCGGTGTGGAAAATGAGGGAGATTTCACAGAAAAATACTCTTAGACCGATTTCTACCCAATAGACTTATAATTTACATAGTTTCCCTCACAGTGACATTCTGTGGTCTGAACACGCTACATGCATCATGGGTTCAATAAACAATTACTCAGTTGTTGACATGTGGATTAGCAAACTTTCATCCACCATACAAGGCACATTTCCACCTAGAAACATTTGATCAGAGTTCGAAAGTTTGTACTAACGCCAGATTCCAAAACAGGCAGTATTCACGGAAATATCCTCTTGGAGCGGGTTTACCCAATAAACACGTAATTTACATAGGTTTCTCACCGGGACATTCTGTGTTCCAAGCACGCTACATGCATCACGGATTCGACAAACATTCTTTACTGAGTTGTGGACCTGTAAATTACCAAATTTTCATCAGCATACAGGGTATATTTACTCATATTAGAATTTTCTCTAATTTCATAAATTTTTCTTAACACCACATCCGAAAATGTGGCAGATTTCGCAGAAAAATCCTCTTGGAGCGATTTCCAACCAATAGACATGTAATTTACATAGTTTCCCTCACAGTTACATTCCGTGTTCTGAACACGCTATATTCATCACGGATTCGACAAACTTTCATTTCTGAGATATGAGAATGTAGATTACCAATCTTTCATCAACCATACTAGGCATATTTACACCTAGAAATATTTATTTTTGTTCGCAGGTTTTTCCTAACCCCAGATTCGAAAATCAGGCAGTTTTCTCTGGAAAATCCTCTTGGAGCGAGTTCTACCCAATAGACATGTAATTTTCATAGTTTCCCTCACCGTGACATTCCGTGATCCGAGCACTACATCCTCACGGATTTGACAACATTCATTACTCAGTTGTGTGCATGTGGGTTACAGAACTTTCATCCATACAACGCATATTTACACCTAGAAACCATTATTCTGAGTTTGTAGTATTTCCTAATGGCAGTTTTAGAAAATCAGGCAATTTTCACAGGAATATTCTCTTGGAGCGTGTTCTATCCAATAGACATGTAATTTATTAGATTCCGTCACCGTGTCATGCCGTGTTCCGAACATGGTACATTCAGCTCAGGTTCGACCAATATTCACTTCTGAGTTGTTAGCATGTGGATTATCGAAATTTCATCCACCATACAAGGCTTATTTACACCTAGAGTCAATGTACTCCCGAATTTGCAGCTTTTTCCTTAGGCTAGTTATGAAATCAGGCAGTTTTCACAGAAAAATCCTCTTGGAGCGAGTTTTCTCCATTAGAAATGTAATTTACATAGATTCAGTTACCATGACATTCCTTGTTCCGAACACGCTACATGCATCACGAATTCGAAAAACATTCAAACTGAGTTCTGAGCATGTGGATTACCGAAATTTCATCCACCATACAAGACATATTGACACCTAAAAGTATTTACTCAAATTTGTTGCATTTTCCTAGCATCAGTTCAAAAATCAGGCTGTTTTCTCAAGAAAAATCTGTTGTAGCGAGAGCTACCCAAAAGAAATTTAATTTACTTAGTTTCCCTCACCATGACTACCATGTTGTGAACAAGCTGCATGCATCACAGATTCGACAAAAATTGTTTAATGAGTTCTGATCATGTGGATTACTGAACTTTCAAACTCCATAAAAGGAATAATTACACCTAGAAAAATTTACCCTGATTTCGATACTTATTCCTAACGCCAGTTTTGAAAATCATGCAGTTTTCCAGAAAAATCTTTTGCAGCAAGTTCTACCCAGTAGAAATGTAATTTACATACTTTCCTCACCGTGACATTCCGTGTTCCTAACACACTACATGCATCACGAATTCGAAAACCATTCATTACTGAGTTGTGATCGTGTGTATTACAAACTGTCATCCACAATACAAGGCATATTAACACCTAGAAACATTAACTCTGGGTTTGCACTTTTTCATAACGGCAGTTTCGATAATCAGGCATTTATTGCAGGAAAATTCTCTTGGAGAGAGGTTCTACCCAATAGACATGTAATTAACATAGACTCGCTTACCGTGAAATTCCGTGTTCCGAACACGCTACATGCATCACGGACTTGACAAGTATTCACTACATAGTTGTTAGCATGTGGATTACCGAACTCCAAACACAATACAATGCATATTGAAACTTAGACGCATTTTCTCAGATTTCACAGCGTTTTCCATATGCCCATTTGAAAAATGAGGCAGATTTCACAGAAAAATCCTCTTGGGGATGGTTCTACCCAATAGACATGTAATTTTCAGTTTCCCTCAGCGTGACATTCAATGTTCGAACACGGTACTTTCATCAAGGATTTCATAAACATTCTTTACTGAGTTTTGAGCATGCGGATTAGCAAACTTTCATCCACCATACAAAGCATATTTACACCTAGAATCATTTACTACCAGTTCGCAGCAATTTCCTTATGCCAGTTTTGTAAATCATGACTTTTTCGCAGAAAATGTTCTTGGAGTGAGTTGTACCCAATAGAAAGGTAATTTACATAGCTTCCCTCACCATGATATTCCATGTTCCGAACACGCTACATGCATCATGGATGCGACAAACATTCATTACTGAGTTGTGAACATGTAGATTAGCGAACTTTCATCCACCATACAAGACATATTTACACCTAGAAACATTTACACTGATTTCACAAGTTTTTCCTAATGCCAATTTCAAAAATCAGGCAGTTTTCAAAAAAATTCTCTTGGAGTGAGTTGTACCCTATAGGCATGTAATTTACATAGTTTCCTTCACCGTGACATTCTGTGTTGCAAACACGCTACATGCATCAAGGATTCGACAAACATCCATTACTGAGTAGTGAGCATGTGATTACCAAACTTTCATCCACCATACAGTGCACATATACACCTAGAAGCATTTACTCTTATTTCAGTTTTCTCCTAATGCCACATCCAAAAATGAGGCCGATTTCACAGTAAAATCCTCTTTGAGTGTTTTTTACCCAATAGACATCTTATTTACATATTTTTCCTCACCGTCACATTCCACGTTCCAAACATGCTACATGCATCACGGATTCTAAAACATTAAATACTGAGTTGTAAGCATGTGGATTAGCGAACATTCATCCACCATACAAGGCCTATTACAGCTAGAAATATTTACTCTGAGTTCAAATATTTTACATAAAACAAGATTTGAAAAACAGGCAGTATTCACAGAAAAACACTCGGAGCATATTTACCCAATGGACATGTAATTTACAGTGCTTCCCTCACGTGACATTCCATGTTAAGGACACGCTGCATGCCTCACGGATACGACAAACATTCATTACTGAGTTCTGAGCATGTGGATTACTGAAATTTCATCACCATATAAGGCATAATTTCACCTAGATATATTGAAAGGGATTTTGCAGCTTTTCATAATGGCAGTTTTGAAAATGAAGCATATTACATGGAACAATTTTCTTGGAGAAAGTTCTACCAAATACACATGTGATGTAACATAGATTTTCTCACCGTAACATTCTGTATTCTGAACACGCTGCATGCATCACTGATTAGACAAATATTCTCTTCTGAGTTTTTATAATGCGGATTACAGAATTTTCAAATATCATATAAGGTTTATTGACACTTAGAAGCATTTACTCAGATTTCACAGCTTTTTCCTTACACCAATTTCGAAAATCAATCAATTTTCATGGACAAATTCCCCTGGGAGCGAGTTCTACCCAATATATATGTAATTTACATTGTGTCCCCTCACCGTGACATTCCATGTTCCAAACAAGCTACATGGATCACAGATTCGACAAACATTCTTAATTGAGTTGTGATCATGTGGATTAACAAACTTTCATCCACCATACAAGGCATATTTCCACCTAGAAGCATTTTCTCTGATTTCGCAGATTTTTCCTAACACAACATCTGAAAATGAGGTAGATTTGAGAAAAATCCTCTTAGTAGCGATTTCTACCCGAAAGAATGTAATTTACATAGTTTCCCTCACCATGACCTTCCGTGGTTTGAAAACGCTTCATGCATCTCTGATTCGACAAATATTCATTTCTGAGTTGTGGACATGTGGATTACCGAACTTTCATCACCATACAGGGCATACTTACACATAGAAACATTTACTCAGATTTCATAACTTTCCAATGCCATTATCGAAAATAATGCAGATTTCGCAGAGAAATCTTCTTGGAACTAATTCTACAAAATAGACTTTTAATTGACTTAGATTCTCCCACCGTGACATTCCGTGTTCCGAACATGCTACATGCATCACGGATTCGACAAACATTCATTACTGAATTGCGTTCGTGTGGATTATCGATCTTTCATCATCATACGGGGCATATTTACACATTGAAACATTTACTCTTTTTCTCAGCTTTTTCCTATCACCGGTGTGGAAAATGAGGGAAATTTCACAGAAAAATACTCTTAGACCGATTTCTACCAAATAGACTTATAATTTACATAGTTTCCCTCACAGTGACATTCTGTGGTCTGAACACGCTACATGCATCATGGGTTCAATAAACAATCATTACTCAGTTGTTGACATGTGGATTAGCAAACTTTCATCCACAATACAAGGCACATTTCCACCTAGAAACATTTAATCCGAGTTCGAAAGTTTGTACTAACGCCAGATTCCAAAACAGGCAGTATTCACGGAAATATCCTCTTGGAGCGGGTTTACCCAATAAACACGTAATTTACATAGGTTTCCTCACCGGGACATTCTGTGTTCCAAGACGCTACATGCATCACGGATTCGACAAACATTCTTTACTGAGTTGTGGACCTGTAAATTACCAAAATTTTCATCAGCATACAGGGTATATTACTCATATTAGAATTTTCTCTAATTCATAAATTTTTCTTAACACCACATCCGAAAATGTGGCAGATTTCGCAGATAAATCCTCTTGGAAGCGATTTCCAACCAATAGACATTAATTTACATAGTTTCCCTCACAGTTACATTCCGTGTTCTGAACACGCTATATTCATCACGGATTCGACAAACTTTGATTTCTGAGATATGAGAATGTAGATTACCAATCTTTCATCAACCATACTAGGCATATTTACACCTAGAAATATTTATTCTTGTTCGCAGGTTTTTCCTAACCCCAGATTCGAAAATCAGGCAGTTTCTCTGGAAAATCCTCTTGGAGCGAGTCTACCCAATAGACATTAATTTTCATAGTTTCCCTCACCGTGACATTCCGTGATCCGAGCACGCTACATCCATCACGGATTTGACAAACATTCATTACTCATTGTGTGCATGTGGTTTACAGAACTTTCATCCATCATACAACGCATATTTACACCTAGAAACCATTATTCTGAGTTTGTAGTATTTTCCTAATGGCAGTTTAGAAAATCAGGCAATTTTCACAGGAATATTCTCTTGGAGCGTGTTCTATCCAATAGACATGTAATTTATTAGATTCCGTCACCGTGACATGCCGTGTTCCGAAACATGGTACATTCAAGCTCAGGTTCGACCAATATTCACTTCTGATTTGTTAGCATGTGGATTATCGAAATTTCATCCACCATACAAGGCTTATTTACACCTAGAGTCATGTACTCCAGATTTGCAGCTTTTTCCTTATGCTAGTTATGAAAATCAGGCAGTTTTCACAGAAAAATCCTCTTGGAGCGAGTTTTCTCCATTAGAAATGTAATTTACATAGATTCAGTTACCATGACATTCCTTGTTCCGAACACGCTACATGCATCACGAATTCGAAAAACATTCAAAACTGAGTTCTGAGCATGTGGATTACCGAAATTTCATCCACCATACAAGACATATTGACACCTAAAAGTATTTACTCAAATTTTGTTGCATTTTCCTAGCATCAGTTTCAAAAATCAGGCTGTTTCTCAAGAAAAATCTGTTGTAGCGAGAGCTACCCAAAAGAAATTTAATTTACTTAGTTTCCCTCACCATGACTATCCATGTTGTGAACAAGCTGCATGCATCACAGATTCGACAAAAATTGTTTAATGAGTTCTGATCATGTGGATTACTGAACTTTCAAACTCCATAAAAGGAATAATTACACCTAGAAAAATTTACCCTGATTTCGATACTTTTTCCTAACGCCAGTTTGAAAATCATGCAGTTTTCCAGAAAAATCCTTTTGCAGCAAGTTCTACCCAGTAGAAATGTAATTTACATACTTTCCCTCACCGTGACATTCCGTGTTCCTAACACACTACCATCACGAATTCGAAAACCATTCATTACTGAGTTGTGATCGTGTGTATTACAAACTGTCATCCACAATACAAGGCATATTAACACCTAGAAACATTAACTCTGGGTTTGCACTTTTTCATAACGGCAGTTTCGATAATCAGGCATTTATTGCAGGAAAATTCTCTTGGAGAGAGTTCTACCCAATAGACATGTAATTAACATAGACTCGCTTACCGTGAAATTCCGTGTTCCGAACACGCTACATGCATCACGGACTCGACAAGTATTCACTACATAGTTGTTAGCATGGATTACCGAACTCCAAACACAATACAATGCATATTGAAACTTAGACGCATTTTCTCAGATTTCACAGCGTTTTCCATATGCCCATTTGAAAAATGAGGCAGATTTCACAGAAAAATCCTCTTGGGGATGGTTCTACCCAATAGACATGTAATTTTCAGTTTCCCTCAGCGTGACATTCAATGTTCGAACACGGTACTTTCATCAAGGATTTCATAAACATTCTTTACTGAGTTTTGAGCATGCAGATTAGCAAACTTTCATCCACCATACAAAGCATATTTACACCTAGAATCATTTACTACCAGTTCGCAGCATTTTCCTTATGCCAGTTTTGTAAATCATGACTTTTTCGCAGAAAATGTTCTTGGAGTGAGTTGTACCCAATAGAAAGGTAATTTACATAGCTTCCCTCGCCATGATATTCCATGTTCTGAACACGCTACATGCATCATGGATGTGACAAACATTCATTACTGAGTTGTGAACATGTAGATTAGCGAACTTTCATCCACCATACAAGACATATTTACACCTAGAAACATTTACACTGATTTCACAAGTTTTTCCTAATGCCAATTTCAAAAATCAGGCAGTTTTCAAAAAAATTCTCTTGGAGTGAGTTGTACCCTATAGGCATGTAATTTACATAGTTTCCTTCACCGTGACATTCTGTGTTGCAAACACGCTACATGCATCAAGGATTCGACAAACATCCATTACTGAGTGTGAGCATGTGATTACCAAACTTTCATCCACCATACAGTGCACATATACACCTAGAAGCATTTACTCTTATTTCAGTTTTCTCCTAATCACATCCAAAAATGAGGCCGATTTCAAAGTAAAATCCTCTTTGAGTGTTTTCTACCCAATAGACATCTTATTTACATATTTCCTCACCGTCACATTCCACGTTCCAAACATGCTACATGCATCACGGATTCTAAAAACATTCAATACTGAGTGTAAGCATGTGGATTAGCGAACATTCATCCACCATACAAGGCTATTTACAGCTAGAAATATTTACTCTGAGTTCAAATATTTTACAAAACCAGATTCGAAAAACAGGCAGTATTCACAGAAAAACTCTGGAGCGTATTTACCCAATGGACATGTAATTTACAGTGCTTCCCTCACGTGACATTCCATGTTATGGACACGCTGCATGCCTCACGGATACGACAAACATTCATTACTGAGTTCTGAGCATGTGGATTACTGAAATTTCATCACCATATAAGGCATAATTTCACCTAGATATATTGAAAGGGATTTTGCAGCTTTTCATAATGGCAGTTTTGAAAATGAAGCATATTACATGGAACAATTTTCTTGGAGAAAGTTCTACCAAATACACATGTGATGTACAAAGTTTTTCTCACCGTAACATTTGTATTCTGAACACGCTGCATGCATCACTGATAGACAAATATTCTCTTCTGAGTTTTTATAATGCGGATTACAGAATTTTCAAAAATCATATAAGGTTTATTGACACTTAGAACATTTACTCAGATTTCACAGCTTTTTCTTACACCAGTTTCGAAAATCAATCAATTTTCATGGACAAATCCCGGAGCGAGTTCTACCCAATAAATGTAATTTACATTGTGTCCCTCACCGTGACATTCCATGTTCCAAACAAGCTACATGGATCACAGATTCGACAAACATTCTTTAATGAGTTGTGATCATGTGGATTAACAAACTTTCATCCACCATACAAGGCATATTTCCACCTAGAAGCATTTTCTCTGATTTCGCAGCTTTTTCCTAACACAACATCTGAAAATGAGGTAGATTTTGAAGAAAAATCCTCTTAGTAGCGATTTCTACCCAAAAGAAATTTAATTTACATAGTTTCTCTCACCGTGACCTTCCGTGGTTTGAACACACTTCATGCATCTCTGATTCGACAAATATTCATTACTGAGTTGTTGACATGTGGATTACCGAACTTTCATCACCATACAGTTCATAATTACACATAGAAACAATTACTCAGATTTCACCAATTTTCCAAATGCCAGTATCGAAAATAATGCAGATTTTGCAGAGAAATCCTTTTGGAACGAGTTCTACAAAATAATCATTTCATTTACACAGATTCTCCCACCGTGACATTCCGTGCGAACATGCTACATGCATCAGTGATTCGACAAACATACATTTCTGAGTTGTGTTCTTGTGGATTATTGAACTTTCATCATCATACAGGGCATATTTACACATTGAAACATTTACTCTTTTTATTAGCTTTTTCATATGACTAGTTTTGAAATGAGGGAGATTATGCAGAAAAATCCTCTTAGAACAATTTCTACCCAATAGACTTATAATTTACATACTTTCCCTCACAGTGACATTCCATGATCTGAACACAATACATGCATCAAGGGTTCGATAAACAATCATTACTGAGTTGTTGACATATGGATTAGCAAACTGTCATCCTCCATACAAGGCACATTTCCACCTAGAAACACTTACTGTTATTTCACAAGATTGTCCTAATGCCTAATTCCAAAAACAGGCAGTATTCACGGAAATAACTTCTTGGAGCGTGTTTACCCAATAAACACGTAATTTACATAGATTTTCTCATCATGACATTCTGTGCTCCGAACACACTACATGCATCATGGATTCGACAAACATTCATTACTGAGTTGTGCGGATGTGTATTACCGATCTTTCATCCACCATACTAGTCATACTTTCAGTGAGAATCATTTACTTTGATTTTGCATCCTTTTCCAAATGCCAGTTTAGAGAATGAGGCAGATTGCCCAGAAAAATCTTCTTGGAGCTTGTTCTAACCAATAGACATGTAACTTTCATTGTTTCCTCACCATGACATTCCATTTTCCAAACACGCTACAAGCATTATGGATTCGACAAACATTAATTACTGAGTTGTGAGCATGTGGATTAGCGATCTTTCATCCACCATACAAGGCATATTTACACCTAGAAATATTTTCTCACGTTTCGCAGCATTTTCCTAACGCCAGTTTCGAAAATCAGGTAGTTTTCTCAGAAAAATACTTCTGGAGCGTTTTCTATTTAATAGACATGTAATTTACATTGTGTCCCTCACCATGACATTCTGTGTTACAAACACTCTGCATGCATCACAGATTCGACAATCTTCCATTACTGAGTTTTGGGCATGTGGATTAAAAACTTTCATCCTCCATACAAGGCATATTTACACCTAGGTATATTTATTCTTATTTCACAGGTTTTTCTAACTCCAGATTCGAAAATCATATAGTTTTCACAGAAAAATACTCTTGGTGTGAGTTCTACCCAATAGACATGTAATTTCCATAGTTTACTCTCCCTTAATATTCCGTGTTCCGAACACATGACAGGCTTCACTTTTGACAAATATCCACTTCCGTGTTGTTAGTATGTGGTTTACTGAACTTTCATCCCCCATAGAATGTATATTGACACCTAGAAACATTTAAACAAATTACTCAGTTTTCCTAGTGCCAGTTTCAAAAATCAGGCAGATTTCGCCGAAAGATTCTCTTGGACCTAGTTCTACCCAATAGACATGTAATTTACATAGTTTTTCTCACCGTAAAATTCTGTGTTCCGAACACACTACATGCATCACTGATTTGACAAATATTCACTTCTGAATGTTTAGAATGCGGATTACCATATTTTCAATAATCATACAAGGTATATTGACACCTATAAGCTTTACTCAGATTTCACAGCATTTTCCTTACACCAGTTTTGAAAATCAGGCAATTTTCATGGACAAATCCACCTGAA
>NW_022588687.1:0-11225 GCF_009834535.1 Camelus ferus | reverse complement strand
GTGCTAGATGAACGAATTCTCCAATCACATCATTTCTGAGAGATAAGTGTGTGTGAAGCCGTACTTCACCTAGCTTGTAGGGAACACAAAGTTTCTTTCACTTTCAACCCACTCATATATATATATTTGGAGGTATGAGCTCCAACACGGGTTACAGTGAAAACTGCAGGGAATTCAAACCGGCACAAAAAAACAGACTGGGAAACCAGAGAAAAAGTTTCTCTTGCATCCCGTTCCCTTTGTGCTAGATGAACGAACGTCTCTCCACATGCTCAGTTCTGAGAGATAATTGTGTGTGAAAGCCGTCCTTCACCTAGGTGTTAAGAACACAAAGTTTCTTACCAGTTGCAAACTCCACTCCATACATATTTATTTGGATGTACGAGCTCCAACTCGATTTTACAGTGAAAACTGCAGGAATTTCAAACCGCCACTAGGAAACAGACTGAGAATCCAGAGTAAAATTCTCTCTAGCATCCCGTTTCCTTTGTGCTAGATGAACGAACGTCTTCCACATGCTCAGTTCTGAGAAATAATTATGTGTGAAGCCGTACTTCATAGCTTGTTGGAACACAAAGTTTCTTTTCAGTTGCAAACTCCACTCCATACATATATACGGGTAGGTACTATCTCCAACTCGGTTTACAGTGAAAACTGCAGGAACTCAAACCGGCACTAGGAAACAGACTGAGAAACCAGAGTTAAAGTTTCTCTTGCAACCCGTTTCTTTTGCTAGATGAACGATCGTCTCTCCACATGCTCAGTTCTGAGAGATAAGTGTGTGTGAAAGCCGTCCTTCACCTAACTTGTTAAGAACACAAAGTTTCTTATCAGTTGCAAACTCCACTCCATACATAATATTTGGAGGTACGAGCTCCAACTCGATTTTACAGTGAAAACTGCAGGAACTTCAAACGCCACAAGGAAAACAGACTGAGAAACCAGAGTAAAAGTTTCTCCTGCAACCCGTTCCTTGTGCTAGATGAACGAACGTCTCTCCACATGCTCAGTTCTGAGAGATAAGTTAGTGTGAATGCCGTACTTCACGTAGCTTGTTGGGAACTCAAAGTTTTTTCCAGTTGCAATCTCAACTCCATACATATATATGGGGAGTTACTAGCTCCAACTCGGTTTTACAGTGAAAACTGCAGGAACTTCAAACCGGAACTAGGAAACAGTCTGAGAAAGCAGAGTAAAAGTATCTCCTGCAAACCGTTCCCTTTGTGCTAGATGAACGAAATTCTCTCCACATGCTCAGTTCTGAGAGATAAGTGTGTGTGAAGCCGTACTTCACCTAGCTTGTTGGGAACACAAAGTTTCTTTCACTTTCAACTCCACTCCATACATATATATTTGGAGGTATGAGCTCCAACACGGGTTTACAGTGAAAACTGCAGGAAATTCAAACCGGCACAAAAAACAGACTGAGAATCCAGGGAAAAAGTTTCTCCTGCAAACCCTTCCATGTGTGCTAGATGAACGAACGTCCCTCCAAATGCTCAGTTCTGAGTTATAAGTGTGTGTGAAAGCCGTCATTCACCTAGCTTGTTGGGAACGCAGTTTCTTGTCAGTTGCAACTTCCACTCCATACATATATATGGGGAGGTACGAGCTCCAACTCGGTTTTACAGTGAAAATTGCAGAAATTTCAAACCGGCACTAGGAACAGACTGAGAAACCAGAGTAAAAGTTATCCTGCAAGCCGTTCCCTTTGTGCTAGATGAACGAACGTCTCTCCAACAGTGCTCAGTTCTGAGAGATAGTGTGTGTGAAAGCCGTCCTTCACCTAGCTTGTTGGGAACACAAGTTTTCTTTTCAGTTGCAAACCTCCACTCCATACATATATATGGGGAGGTACTATCTCCAACTCGGTTTTACAGGTGAAAAAATTGCAGGAAACTTCACAAATGGCAACTAGGAAACAGACTGAGAAACCAGAGTAAAAGTTTTTCTGCCAACCATTCCCTTTGTGCTAGATGAACGAATCGTCTCTCCCACATGCTCAGTTCTGAGAAGATAGTGTGTGTTAAAGCCGTCCTTCACCTATCTTGTTGGGAACACAATGTTTCTTTCAGTTGCAAACTCCAAATCCATACTATATATGGGGAGTAAAGCTCCAACTCGGTTTTACAGTGAAACTGCAGGAAACTTCAAACCGGCACTAGGAAACAGACTGAGAACCAGAGTTAAAGTTTCTCCTGCAACCCGTTCCCTTTGTGCTAGATGAACGAACGTCTCTCCACATGCTCAGTTCTGAGATATGTGTGTGTGAAAGACGTCCTTCACATACTTGTTAAGAACACAAAGTTTCTTATCAGTTGCAAACTCCACTCCATACATATGTATTTGGAGGTACGAGCTCCAACTCGGTTTTACAGTGAAAACTGCAGGAATTTCAAACCGCCACTAGGAAACAGACTGAGAATCCAGAGTAAAATTCTCTCTAGCATCCCGTTTCCTTTGTGCTAGATGAACGAACGTCTCTCCACATGCTCAGTTCTGAGAAATAATTATGTGTGAAAGCCGTACTTCACCTAGCTTGTTGGGAACACAAAGTTTCTTTTCAGTTGCAAACTCCACTCCATACATATATACGGGTAGGTACTATCTCCAACTCGGTTTTACAGTGAAAACTGCAGGAACTTCAAACCGGCACTAGGAAACAGACTGAGAAACCAGAGTTAAAGTTTCTCTTGCAACCCGTTTCTTTTTGCTAGATGAACGATCGTCTCTCCACATGCTCAGTTCTGAGAGATAAGTGTGTGTGAAAGCCGTCCTTCACCTAACTTGTTAAGAACACAAAGTTTCTTATCAGTTGCAAACTCCACCTCCATACATATATATTGGGGAGGTACGAGCTCCAACTCGATTTACAGTGAAAACTGCAGGAACTTCAAACCGCCACAAGGAAACAGACTGAGAAACCAGAGTAAAAGTTTCTCCTGCAACCCGTTCCCTTTGTGCTAGATGAACGAACGTCTCTCCACATGCTCAGTTCTGAGAGATAAGTGTAGTGTGAATGCCGTACTTCACGTAGCTTGTTGGGAACTCAAAGTTTTTTCCAGTTGCAATCTCAACTCCATACATATATATGGGGAGTTACTAGCTCCAACTCGGTTTTACAGTGAAAACTGCAGGAACTTCAAACCGGCACTAGGAAACAGTCTGAGAAAGCAGAGTAAAAGTATCTCCTGCAAACCGTTCCCTTTGTGCTAGATGAACGAAATTCTCTCCACATGCTCAGTTCTGAGAGATAAGTGTGTGTGAAGCCGTACTTCACCTAGCTTGTTGGGAACACAAAGTTTCTTTCACTTTCAACTCCACTCCATACATATATATTTGGAGGTATGAGCTCCAACACGGGTTTTACAGTGAAAACTGCAGGAAATTCAAACCGGCACAAAAACAGACTGAGAATCCAGGGAAAAAGTTTCTCCTGCAAACCCTTCCATGTGTGCTAGATGAACGAACGTCCCTCCAAATGCTCAGTTCTGAGTTATAAGTGTGTGTGAAAGCCGTCATTCACCTAGCTTGTTGGGAACGCAGTTTCTTGTCAGTTGCCAACTTCCACTCCATAATATATATGGGGAGGTACGAGCTCCAACTCGGTTTTACAGTGAAAATTGCAGAAATTTCAAACCGGCACTAGGAAACAGACTGAGAAACCAGAGTAAAAGTTTATCCTGCAACACGTTCCCTTTGTGCTAGATGAACGATCGTCTCTCCAAATGCTCAGTTCTGATAGATAAGTGTGTGTGAAAGCCGTCCTTCACCTAGCTTGTTGGGAACACATTTTCTTTTCAAGTTCAACCTCCACTACATACATATATATGGGGAGGTACGAGCTCCAACTCGGTTTTACAGTGAAAATTGCAGAAACTTCAAAAAGGCACTAGGAAACAGACTGAGAAACCAGAGTAAAAGTTTATTCTGCAACACATTCCCTTTGTGCTAGATTAACGATCGTCTCCCCACATGCTCAGTTCTGAGAGATATGTGTGTGTTAAAGCCGTCCTTCACCTATCTTGTTGGGAACACAATGTTTCTTTTCAGTTGCAAACTCCAATCCATACATATATATGGGGAGGTACAAGCTCCAACTCGGTTTTACAGTGGAAACTGCAGGAACTTTAAACCGGCACTAGGAAACAGACTGAGAAACCAGCGTTAAAGTTTCTCCTGCAACCCGTTCCCTTTGTGCTAGATGAACGAACGTCTCTCCACATGCTCAGTTCTGAGATATATGGTGTGTGAAGACGTCCTTCACATACTTGTTAAGAACACAAAGTTTCTATCAGTTGCAAACTCCCACTCCTACATATGATTGGAGGTACGAGCTCCAACTCGGGTTTTACAGTGAAACTGCAGGAACTTCAAACCGCCACAAGAAAACAGACTGAGAAAACCGGGAGTAAATCCTCTGAAGCATCCCGTTTCTTTTGTGCTAGACGAACGAACGTCTCTCCACATGCTCAATTCTGAGAAATAAGAGTGTGTGAAAGCCGTCCTTCACTTGCTTGTTGGGAACACAGTTTCTTTTCAGTTGCAAACTCCACTCAATACACATATATGGGGAGGTACTAGCTCCAAAATGGTTTTACAGTGAAAACAGCAGGAACATCAAACCGGCACTAGGAAACAGACTGAGAATCCAGAGTAAACGTTTCTCCTGCAACCAATTCCCTTTGTGCTTGTTGAACGAACGTCTCTCCACATGCTCAGTTCTGAGAGATAAGTGTGTGTGAAACCCGTCCTTCACCTAGCTTGTTGGGAACACAAAGTTTCTTTTCACTAGCAAACTCCACTTCATACATATATATGGGGAGGTACGAGCTCCAAATCGGTTTTACTTTGAAAACTGCAAGAACTTCAAACTGGCACTAGGAAACAGACTGAGAAACCAGAGTAAAAGTTTCTCCTGCAACCCGTTCCCTTTGTGCTGATGAACGAACGTCTCTCCACATTGCTCAGTCTGAGAGATAAGTGAGTAGTTAATGCCGTCTTCACGTAGCTTGTTGGGAACTCAAAGTTTTTTCCCAGTTGCAATCTCAACTCCATACATATATATGGGGAGTTACTAGCTCCAACTCGGTTTTACAGTGAAAAATGCAGGAACTTCAAACCGGCACTAGGAAACAGTCTGAGAAAGCAGAGTAAAAGTTTCTCTGCACCCGTTCCCTTTGTGCTGATGAACGAACGTCTCTCCACATGCTCAGTTCTGAGAGATAGTGAGTGTTAATGCCGTAACTTCACGTAGCTTGTTGGGAACTCAGAGTTTTTTCCAGTTGCAATCTCAACTCCATACATATATATTGGGAGGTACGAGCTCCAACTCGGTTTTACATTGAAAACTGCAGGAACTTCAAACCGGCACTAGGAAACAGACTGAGAAACCAGAGTAAAAGTTTCTCCTGCAACCCGTTCCCTTTGTGCTAGATGAACGAACGTCTCTCCACATGCTCAGTTCTGAGAGATAAGTGAGTGTTAATGCCGTACTTCACGTAGCTTGTTGGGAACTCAAAGTTTTTTCCAGTTGCAATCTCAACTCCATACATATATATGGGGAGTTACTAGCTCCAACTCGGTTTTACAGTGAAAAATGCAGGAACTTCAAACCGGCACTAGGAAACAGTCTGAGAAAGCAGAGTAAAAGTTTCTCCTGCAACCAGTTCCCTTTGTGCTAGATGAACGAAATTCTCTCCACATGCTCAGTTCTGAGAGGTAAGTGTGTGTGAAGCCGTACTTCACCTAGCTTGTTGGGAACACAAAGTTTCTTTCACATTCAACTCCACTCCATACATATATATTTGGAGGTATGAGCTCCAACACGGGTTTACAGTGAAAACTGCAGGAAATTCAAACCGGCACAAAAAACAGACTGGGAAACGAGAGAAAAAGTTTCTCCTGCATCCCGTTCCTTTTGTGCTAGATGAACGAACGTCTCTCCACATGCTCAGTTCTGAGAGATAAGTGTGTGTGAAAGCCGTCCTTCACCTAGCTTGTTGGGAACACAAATTTTCTTTTCACTTGCAAACTCCACTCCATACATATATATGGGGAGGTACGAGCTCCAACTCGGTTTTACAGTGAAAACTGCAGGATCATCAAACCAGCACTAGGAAACAGACTGAGAATCCAGAGTAAAACTTTCTCCTGCAACCAGTTCCATTTGTGCCAGATGAACGAACGTCTCTCCACATGCTCAATTCTGAGATATATGTGTGTGTGAAAGCCGTCCTTCACCTAGGTTGTTAAGAACACAAAGTTTCTTATCAGTTGCAAATTCCACTCCATACATATTTATTTGGAGGTACGAGCTCCAACTCGATTTTACAGTGAAAAATGCAGGAATTTCAAACCGCCACTAGGAAACAGACTGAGAAACCAGAGTAAAATTCTCTCTAGCATCCCGTTTCCTTTGTGCTAGGTGAACGAACGTCTCTCCACATGCTCAGTTCTGAGAAATAATTATGTGTGAAAGCCGTACTTCACCTAGCTTGTTGGGAACACAAAGTTTCTTTTCAGTTGCAAACTCCACTCCATACATATATACGGGTAGGTACTAATCTCCAACTCGATTTTACAGTGAAAACTGCAGGAACTTCAAACCGGCACTAGGAAACAGACTGAGAAACCAGAGTAAAAGTTTCTCCTGCAAACCGTTCCATTTTGATAGATGAACGAACGTCTCTCCACATGCTCAGTTCTGAGAGATAAGTGTGTGTGAAACCCGTCCTTCACCTAGCTTGTTGGGAACACAAAGTTTCTTTTCACTTGCAAACTACACTCCATACATATATATGGGGAAGTATGAGCTCCAAATCGGTTTTACAGTGAAAACTGCAGGAACTTCAAAGCGGCACTGGGAAACAGACTGAGAGATCAGAGTAAAAGTTTCTCCTACAACCCGTTCCCCTTGTGCTAGATGAAAGAACGTCTCTCCACATGCTCAGTTCTGAGAGATAAGTGTGTGTGAAAACCGTCCTTCAAATAGCTTGTTGGGAACACAAAGTTCCTTTTCAGTTGCAAACTCCAATCCATACACATATATGGGGAGGTACTTGCTCCAAATCGGTTTTACAGTGAAAACAACAGGAACAACAAACCGGCACTAGGAAACAGACTGAGAATCCAGAGTAAAAGTTTCTCCTGCAACCCATTCCCTTTGTGCTTGATGAACGATCGTCTCTCCACATGCTCAGTTCTGAGAGATAAGTGTGTGTGAAACCCGTCCTTCACCTAGCTTGTTGGGAGCACAAAGTTTCTTTTCACTTGCAAACTCCACTTCATACATATATATGGGGAGGTACGAGCTCCAACTCGGTTTTACATTGAAAACTGCAGGAACTTCAAACCGGCACTAGGAAACAGCCTGAGAAACCAGAGTAAAAGTTTCTCCTGCAACCCGTTCCCTTTGTGCTAGATGAACGAACGTCTCTCCACATGCTCAGTTCTGAGAGATAATTGTGTGTTAAAGCCGACCTTCACCTAGCTTGTTGGGAACACATTTTCTTTTCAAGTGCAACCTCCACTCCATACATATATATGGGGAGGTACGAGCTCCAACTCGGTTTTACAGTGAAAACTGCAGAAACTTCAAACCGGCACTAGGAAACAGACTGAGAAACCAGAGTAAAAGTTTCTCCTGCAACCCGTTTCTTATTGCTAGATGAACGATCGTCTCACCACATGCTCTGTTCTGAGAGATAAGTGTGTGTGAAAGCCGTCCTTCACCTAGCTTATTGGGAACACAAAGTTTCTTTTCAGTTGCAAACTCCACTCCATACATATATATGGGGAGGTACAAGCTCCAACTCGGTTTGACAGTGAAAACTGCAGGAACTTTAAACCGGCACTAGGAAACAGACTGAGAAAACAGGGTAAAAGTTTCTCCTGCAACCCGTTCCCTTTGTGCTAGATGAACGAAAGTCTCTCCACATGCTCAGTTCTGAGATATATGTGTGTGTGAAAGCCATCCTTCACCTAGCTTGTTAAGAACACAAAGTTTCTTATCAGTTGCAAACTCCACTCCATACATATATATTTGGAGGTACGAGCTCCAACTCGGTTTTAGAGTGAAAACTGCAGGAACTTCAAACCGCCACAAGGAAACAGACTGAGAAACCAGAGAAAAAGTTTCTCCTGCAACCCTTTCCCTTTGTGCTAGATGAACGAACGTCTCTCCACATGCTCAGTTCTGAGAGATAAGTGTGAGTGAAAGCCGTCTTTCACCTAACTTGTTGGGAACACAAAGTTTCTTTTCACATGCAAACACAACCTCCTACATATATAAGGGAAGGTCCTAGCTCCTACAACTCGGTTTTACAGTGAAACTGCAGGAACTTCATACGGCACGTAGGAAACAGACGGAGAAACCAAGTATAAGTTTCCTGCAACCCATACCCTTTGTGCTAGATGAGCGTACGTCTATCCACATGGTCAGTTCTGAGAGATAAGTGTGTGGCAAAGCCGTTCCTTCACCTTGCTTGTGGGAACACAAAGTTTCTTTCATTTGCAAACTCCACTCCATACATATATATGGGGGGGATTACGCGCTCCAACTCGGTTTACAGTGAAAACTGCAGGAACTTCAAAACCGCACTAGGAAAATACTGAGAAACCAGAGTAAAATTCTCCTGAGCATCCCGTTCTCCTTTGTGCTAGATGAACGAACGTCTCTCCACATGCATCAGTCTGAGAGATAAGTGGTGAGTGAAAGCCGTCCTTTCACCTAAGTTGTTGGGAACACAAAGTTTCTTTTCAGTTGCAAACTCCACTCCATACATATATATTTGGAGGTACGAGCTCCAACTCGGTTTTACAGTGAAAACTGCAGGAACTTCAAACCGCCACAAGGAAACAGACTGAGAAACCAGAGTAAAAGTTTCTACTGCAACCCGTTCCCTTTGTGCTAGATGAACGAACGTCTCTCCACATGCTCAGTTCTGAGAGATAAGTGTGAGTGAAAGCGCTTTCACCTAACTGTTGGGAACACAAAGTTCTTTCAGCTTGCAAACTCAATCCATACATATATAGGGAAGGTCACTAGCTCAAAATCGGTTTACAGTGAAAACTGCAGGAACTTAATACCGGCAACTAGGAACAGACTGAGAACGCAGAGATAAAAGTTTCGCCTGCAACACCTTACCCTTTGTGCTAGATACACGAACGTCTCTCCACATGCTCTGTTCTGAGAGATAAGTGCGTGTGACACCGTCCTTCACCTTCTTGTTTGGAACACAAAGTTTCTTTCATTTGCAAACTCCACTCCATACATATATATGGGGTGTTTACGAGCTCCAACTCGAGTTTTACAGTGAAAACTGCAGGAACTTCATACCGGCACTAGGAACGACTGAGAACCAGAGTAAAGTTTCCCTGCAAACCGTACCCTTTGTGCTAGATGAGCGAACGTCTCTCACATGCTCAGTTCTGAGAGATAAGTTGTGTGCAAAGCCGTCTTCACCTATCTTGTTGGGAACACAAAGTTTTTTCACTTGCAAACTCCACTCCATACATATATATAGGGGAGGTAGAGCTCCAACTCGGTTTTACAGTGCAAACTGCAGGAACTTCAAACCGGCACTAGGAAACAGACTGAGAAACCAGAGTAAAAGTTTCTCGTGCAAGCCGTTCCCTTTGTGCTAGATTGAACGAACGTCTCTCACATGCTCAGTTCTGAAGATAGTTAAGTGTGTGTGAAAGGCCGTCCTTCACCTAGCTTGTTGGGAACACAAAGTTTCTTTTCAGTTGCAAACTCCACTCCATACATATATATGGGGAAGTAATAGCTCCAACTCGGTTTTACAGTGAAAATTGTAGGAACTTCAAACCTTCACTAGGAAACAGACTGAGAAACCAGAGTAAAAGTTTCGCTTGCAACACCTTCCCTTTGTGCTAGATGAACGAACGTCTCTCCACATGCTCTGTTCTGAGAGATAAGTGCGTGTGAAACCGTCCTTCACCTTGCTTGTTGGGAACACAAAGTTTCTTTTCATTTGCAAACTCCACTCCATACATATATATGAGGCGTTACGCGCTCCAACTCGGTTTTACAGTGAAAACTGCAGGAACTTCAAACCGCCACTAGGAAAAATACTGAGAAACCAGAGTAAAATTTTCTCCTGAAACCAGTTCCATTTGTGCCAGATGAACGAACGTCTCTCCACATGCTCAATTCTGAGATATATGTGTGTGTGAAAGCCGTCCTTCACCTAGGTTGTTAAGAACACAAAGTTTTTATCAGTTGCAAATTCCACTCCATACATATTTATTTGGAGGTACGAGCTCCAACTCGATTTTACAGTGAAAAATGCAGGAATTTCAAACCGCCACTAGGAAACAGACTGAGAAACCAGAGTAAAATTCTCTCTAGCAACCCGTTTCCTTTGTGCTAGATGAACGAACGTCTCTCCACATGCTCAGTTCTGAGAAATAATTATGTGTGAAAGCCGTACTTCACCTAGCTTGTTGGGAACACAAAGTTTCTTTTCAGTTGCAAACTCCACTCCATACATATATACAGGTAGGTACTATCTCCAACTCGGTTTTACAGTGATAACGGCAGGAACTTCAAACCGGCACTAGGAAACAGACTGAGAAACCAGAGTAAAAGTTTCTCCTGCAAACCGTTCCATTTTGATAGATGAACGAACGTCTCTCCACATGCTCAGTTCTGAGAGATAAGTGTGTGTGAAACCCGTCCTTCACCTAGCTTGTTGGGAACACAAAGTTTCTTTTCACTTGCAAACTACACTCCATACATATATATGGGGAAGTATGAGCTCCAAATCGGTTTTACAGTGAAAACTGCAGGAACTTCAAAGCGGCACTAGGAAACAGACTGAGAGATCAGAGTAAAAGTTTCTCCTACAACCCGTTCCCCTTGTGCTAGATGAACGAACGTCTCTCCACATGCTCAGTTCTGAGAGATAAGTGTGTGTGAAAACCGTCCTTCAAATAGCTTGTTGGGAACACAAAGTTCCTTTTCAGTTGCAAACTCCAATCCATACACATATATGGGGAGGTACTTGCTCCAAATCGGTTTTACAGTGAAAACAACAGGAACAACAAACCGGCACTAGGAAACAGACTGAGAATCCAGAGTAAAAGTTTCTCCTGCAACCCATTCCCTTTGTGCTTGATGAACGATCGTCTCTCCACATGCTCAGTTCTGAGAGATAAGTGTGTGTGAAACCCGTCCTTCACCTAGCTTGTTGGGAGCA
>NW_022588686.1:0-11227 GCF_009834535.1 Camelus ferus | reverse complement strand
TGCAAACACCTCTCCATACATATATATGGGGAGGTACAGACTCCAACTCGGTTTTACAGTGTAAAACTGCAGGAACTTCAAACCGGAACTAGGAAACAGACTGAGAAACCAGAGGTAAAAGTTTCTCCTGCAAACCTGTCCTTTGTGCTAGATGAACGAACGTCTCTCCACATGCTCAGTTCTGAAGAGATAAGGGTGGTGTGAAAGCCGGCCTTCACCTAGCTTGTTGGGAACACAAAGTTTCTCTCAGTTGCAAACTCCACTCCATACATATATATGGGGAGGTACTAGCTCAACCTCGGTTTTACAGTGAAAAACTGCAGGAACTTCAAACCGGCACTAGAAACAGACTGAGAAACCAGAGTAAAAGTTTCTCCTGCAACCCGTTCCCTTTGTGCTAGATGAACGAACGTCTCTCCACATGCTCAGTTCTGAGAGATAAGTGTGTGTGAAAGCGTCCTTCACCTAGCTTGTGGAACACAAAGTTTCTCTTCAGTTGCAAACTCCACTCCATACATATATATGGGGAGGTACTAGCTCCAACTCGGTTTTACAGTGAAAACTGCAGGAACTTCAAACCGGCACTAGGAACAGACTGAGAAACCAGAGTAAAAGTTTCTCCTGCAAACCGTTCCCTTGTGCTAGGATGAACGAACGTCTCTCCACATGCTCAGTTCTGAGAGATAAGTGTGTGTGAAAGCCGTCCTTCACCTAGCTTGTTGGGAACACAAAGTTTCTCTTCAGTTGCAAACTCCACTCCATACATATATATGGGGAGGTACTAGCTCCAACTCGGTTTTACAGTGAAAACTGCAGGAACTTCAAACCGGCACTAGGAAACAGACTGAGAAACCAGAGTAAAAGTTTCTCCTGCAACCCGTTCCCTTTGTGCTAGATGAACGAACGTCTCTCCACATGCTCAGTTCTGAGAGATAAGTGTGTGTGAAAGCCGTCCTTCACCTAGCTTGTTGGGAACACAAAGTTTCTCTTCAGTTGCAAACTCCACTCCATACATATATATGGGGAGGTACTAGCTCCAACTCGGTTTTACAGTGAAAAACTGCAGGAACTTCAAACCGGCACTAGGAAACAGACCGAGAACCAGAGTAAAAGTTTCTCCTGCAACCCGTTCCCTTTGTGCTAGATGAACGAACGTCTCTCCACATGCTCAGTTCTGAGAGATAAGTGTGTGTGAAAGCCGTCCTTCACCTAGCTTGTTGGGAACACAAAGTTTCTCTTCAGTTGCAAACTCCACTCCATACATATATATGGGGAGGTACTAGCTCCAACTCGGTTTTACAGTGAAAACTGCAGGAACTTCAAACCGGCACTAGGAAACAGACTGAGAAACCAGAGTAAAAGTTTCTCCTGCAACCCGTTCCCTTTGTGCTAGATGAACGAACGTCTCTCCACATGCTCAGTTCTGAGAGATAAGTGTGTGTGAAAGCCGTCCTTCACCTAGCTTGTTGGGAACACAAAGTTTCTCTTCAGTTGCAAACTCCACTCCATACATATATATGGGGAGGTACTAGCTCCAACTCGGTTTTACAGTGAAAACTGCAGGAACTTCAAACCGGCACTAGGAAACAGACTGAGAAACCAGAGTAAAAGTTTCTCCTGCAACCCGTTCCCTTTGTGCTAGATGAACGAACGTCTCTCCACATGCTCAGTTCTGAGAGATAAGTGTGTGTGAAAGCCGTCCTTCACCTAGCTTGTTGGGAACACAAAGTTTCTCTTCAGTTGCAAACTCCACTCCATACATATATATGGGGAGGTACTAGCTCCAACTCGATTTTACAGTGAAAACTGCAAGAACTTCAAACCGGCACTAGGAAACAGAACGAGATACCAGAGTAAAAGTTTCTCCTGCAACCCGTTCCCTTTGTGCTAGATGAACGAACGTCTCTCCACATGCTCAGTTCTGAGAGATAAGTTGTGTGTGAAAGCCGTCCTTCACCTAGCTTGTTGGGAACACAAAGTTTCTCTTCAGTTGCAAACTCCACTCCATACATATATATGGGGAGGTACTAGCTCCAACTCGGTTTTACAGTGAAAACTGCAGGAACTTCAAACCGGCACTAGGAAACAGACCTGAGAACCAGAGTAAAAGTTTCTCCTGCAACCCGTTCCCTTTGTGCTAGATGAACGAACGTCTCTCCACATGCTCAGTTCTGAGAGATAAGTGTGTGTGAAAGCCGTCCTTCACCTAGCTTGTTGGGAACACAAAGTTTCTCTTCAGTTGCAAACTCCACTCCATACATATATATGGGGAGGTACTAGCTCCAACTCGGTTTTACAGTGAAAACTGCAGGAACTTCAAACCGGCACTAGGAAACAGACCTGAGAAACCAGAGTAAAAGTTTCTCCTGCAAACCCGTTCCCTTTGTGCTAGATGAACGAACGTCTCTCCACATGCTCAGTTCTGAGAGATAAGTGTGTGTGAAAGCCGTCCTTCACCTAGCTTGTTGGGAACACAAAGTTTCTCTTCAGTTGCAAACTCCACTCCATACATATATATGGGGAGGTACTAGCTCCAACTCGGTTTTACAGTGAAAACTGCAGGAACTTCAAACCGGCACTAGGAAACAGACTGAGAAACCAGAGTAAAAGTTTCTCCTGCAACCCGTTCCCTTTGTGCTAGATGAACGAACGTCTCTCCACATGCTCAGTTCTGAGAGATAAGTGTGTGTGAAAGCCGTCCTTCACCTAGCTTGTTGGGAACACAAAGTTTCTCTTCAGTTGCAAACTCCACTCCATACATATATATGGGGAGGTACTAGCTCCAACTCGGTTTTACAGTGAAAACTGCAGGAACTTCAAACCGGCACTAGGAAACAGACTGAGAAACCAGAGTAAAAGTTTCTCCTGCAACCCGTTCCCTTTGTGCTAGATGAACGAACGTCTCTCCACATGCTCAGTTCTGAGAGATAAGTGTGTGTGAAAGCCGTCCTTCACCTAGCTTGTTGGGAACACAAAGTTTCTCTTCAGTTGCAAACTCCACTCCATACATATATATGGGGAGGTACTAGCTCCAACTCGGTTTTACAGTGAAAACTGCAGGAACTTCAAACCGGCACTAGGAAACAGACTGAGAAACCAGAGTAAAAGTTTCTCCTGCAACCCGTTCCCTTTGTGCTAGATGAACGAACGTCTCTCCACATGCTCAGTTCTGAGAGATAAGTGTGTGTGAAAGCCGTCCTTCACCTAGCTTGTTGGGAACACAAAGTTTCTCTTCAGTTGCAAACTCCACTCCATACATATATATGGGGAGGTACTAGCTCCAACTCGGTTTTACAGTGAAAACTGCAGGAACTTCAAACCGGCACTAGGAAACAGACTGAGAAACCAGAGTAAAAGTTTCTCCTGCAACCCGTTCCCTTTGTGCTAGATGAACGAACGTCTCTCCACATGCTCAGTTCTGAGAGATAAGTGTGTGTGAAAGCCGTCCTTCACCTAGCTTGTTGGGAACACAAAGTTTCTCTTCAGTTGCAAACTCCACTCCATACATATATATGGGGAGGTACTAGCTCCAACTCGGTTTTACAGTGAAAACTGCAGGAACTTCAAACCGGCACTAGGAAACAGACTGAGAAACCAGAGTAAAAGTTTCTCCTGCAACCCGTTCCCTTTGTGCTAGATGAACGAACGTCTCTCCACATGCTCAGTTCTGAGAGATAAGTGTGTGTGAAAGCCGTCCTTCACCTAGCTTGTTGGGAACACAAAGTTTCTCTTCAGTTGCAAACTCCACTCCATACATATATATGGGGAGGTACTAGCTCCAACTCGGTTTTACAGTGAAAACTGCAGGAACTTCAAACCGGCACTAGGAAACAGACTGAGAAACCAGAGTAAAAGTTTCTCCTGCAACCCGTTCCCTTTGTGCTAGATGAACGAACGTCTCTCCACATGCTCAGTTCTGAGAGATAAGTGTGTGTGAAAGCCGTCCTTCACCTAGCTTGTTGGGAACACAAAGTTTCTCTTCAGTTGCAAACTCCACTCCATACATATATATGGGGAGGTACTAGCTCCAACTCGGTTTTACAGTGAAAACTGCAGGAACTTCAAACCGGCACTAGGAAACAGACTGAGAAACCAGAGTAAAAGTTTCTCCTGCAACCCGTTCCCTTTGTGCTAGATGAACGAACGTCTCTCCACATGCTCAGTTCTGAGAGATAAGTGTGTGTGAAAGCCGTCCTTCACCTAGCTTGTTGGGAACACAAAGTTTCTCTTCAGTTGCAAACTCCACTCCATACATATATATGGGGAGGTACTAGCTCCAACTCGGTTTTACAGTGAAAACTGCAGGAACTTCAAACCGGCACTAGGAAACAGACTGAG
The DNA here is from genome assembly GCF_009834535.1 of Camelus ferus. NCBI lineage: Eukaryota > Metazoa > Chordata > Mammalia > Artiodactyla > Camelidae > Camelus > Camelus ferus. The sequence goes on along the minus strand of NW_022588686.1, from coordinate 6,889 downwards.
AAACCAGAGTAAAAGTTTCTCCTGCAACCCGTTCCCTTTGTGCTAGATGAACGAACGTCTCTCCACATGCTCAGTTCTGAGAGATAAGTGTGTGTGAAAGCCGTCCTTCACCTAGCTTGTTGGGAACACAAAGTTTCTCTTCAGTTGCAAACTCCACTCCATACATATATATGGGGAGGTACTAGCTCCAACTCGGTTTTACAGTGAAAACTGCAGGAACTTCAAACCGGCACTAGGAAACAGACTGAGAAACCAGAGTAAAAGTTTCTCCTGCAACCCGTTCCCTTTGTGCTAGATGAACGAACGTCTCTCCACATGCTCAGTTCTGAGAGATAAGTGTGTGTGAAAGCCGTCCTTCACCTAGCTTGTTGGGAACACAAAGTTTCTCTTCAGTTGCAAACTCCACTCCATACATATATATGGGGAGGTACTAGCTCCAACTCGGTTTTACAGTGAAAACTGCAGGAACTTCAAACCGGCACTAGGAAACAGACTGAGAAACCAGAGTAAAAGTTTCTCCTGCAACCCGTTCCCTTTGTGCTAGATGAACGAACGTCTCTCCACATGCTCAGTTCTGAGAGATAAGTGTGTGTGAAAGCCGTCCTTCACCTAGCTTGTTGGGAACACAAAGTTTCTCTTCAGTTGCAAACTCCACTCCATACATATATATGGGGAGGTACTAGCTCCAACTCGGTTTTACAGTGAAAACTGCAGGAACTTCAAACCGGCACTAGGAAACAGACTGAGAAACCAGAGTAAAAGTTTCTCCTGCAACCCGTTCCCTTTGTGCTAGATGAACGAACGTCTCTCCACATGCTCAGTTCTGAGAGATAAGTGTGTGTGAAAGCCGTCCTTCACCTAGCTTGTTGGGAACACAAAGTTTCTCTTCAGTTGCAAACTCCACTCCATACATATATATGGGGAGGTACTAGCTCCAACTCGGTTTTACAGTGAAAACTGCAGGAACTTCAAACCGGCACTAGGAAACAGACTGAGAAACCAGAGTAAAAGTTTCTCCTGCAACCCGTTCCCTTTGTGCTAGATGAACGAACGTCTCTCCACATGCTCAGTTCTGAGAGATAAGTGTGTGTGAAAGCCGTCCTTCACCTAGCTTGTTGGGAACACAAAGTTTCTCTTCAGTTGCAAACTCCACTCCATACATATATATGGGGAGGTACTAGCTCCAACTCGGTTTTACAGTGAAAACTGCAGGAACTTCAAACCGGCACTAGGAAACAGACTGAGAAACCAGAGTAAAAGTTTCTCCTGCAACCCGTTCCCTTTGTGCTAGATGAACGAACGTCTCTCCACATGCTCAGTTCTGAGAGATAAGTGTGTGTGAAAGCCGTCCTTCACCTAGCTTGTTGGGAACACAAAGTTTCTCTTCAGTTGCAAACTCCACTCCATACATATATATGGGGAGGTACTAGCTCCAACTCGGTTTTACAGTGAAAACTGCAGGAACTTCAAACCGGCACTAGGAAACAGACTGAGAAACCAGAGTAAAAGTTTCTCCTGCAACCCGTTCCCTTTGTGCTAGATGAACGAACGTCTCTCCACATGCTCAGTTCTGAGAGATAAGTGTGTGTGAAAGCCGTCCTTCACCTAGCTTGTTGGGAACACAAAGTTTCTCTTCAGTTGCAAACTCCACTCCATACATATATATGGGGAGGTACTAGCTCCAACTCGGTTTTACAGTGAAAACTGCAGGAACTTCAAACCGGCACTAGGAAACAGACTGAGAAACCAGAGTAAAAGTTTCTCCTGCAACCCGTTCCCTTTGTGCTAGATGAACGAACGTCTCTCCACATGCTCAGTTCTGAGAGATAAGTGTGTGTGAAAGCCGTCCTTCACCTAGCTTGTTGGGAACACAAAGTTTCTCTTCAGTTGCAAACTCCACTCCATACATATATATGGGGAGGTACTAGCTCCAACTCGGTTTTACAGTGAAAACTGCAGGAACTTCAAACCGGCACTAGGAAACAGACTGAGAAACCAGAGTAAAAGTTTCTCCTGCAACCCGTTCCCTTTGTGCTAGATGAACGAACGTCTCTCCACATGCTCAGTTCTGAGAGATAAGTGTGTGTGAAAGCCGTCCTTCACCTAGCTTGTTGGGAACACAAAGTTTCTCTTCAGTTGCAAACTCCACTCCATACATATATATGGGGAGGTACTAGCTCCAACTCGGTTTTACAGTGAAAACTGCAGGAACTTCAAACCGGCACTAGGAAACAGACTGAGAAACCAGAGTAAAAGTTTCTCCTGCAACCCGTTCCCTTTGTGCTAGATGAACGAACGTCTCTCCACATGCTCAGTTCTGAGAGATAAGTGTGTGTGAAAGCCGTCCTTCACCTAGCTTGTTGGGAACACAAAGTTTCTCTTCAGTTGCAAACTCCACTCCATACATATATATGGGGAGGTACTAGCTCCAACTCGGTTTTACAGTGAAAACTGCAGGAACTTCAAACCGGCACTAGGAAACAGACTGAGAAACCAGAGTAAAAGTTTCTCCTGCAACCCGTTCCCTTTGTGCTAGATGAACGAACGTCTCTCCACATGCTCAGTTCTGAGAGATAAGTGTGTGTGAAAGCCGTCCTTCACCTAGCTTGTTGGGAACACAAAGTTTCTCTTCAGTTGCAAACTCCACTCCATACATATATATGGGGAGGTACTAGCTCCAACTCGGTTTTACAGTGAAAACTGCAGGAACTTCAAACCGGCACTAGGAAACAGACTGAGAAACCAGAGTAAAAGTTTCTCCTGCAACCCGTTCCCTTTGTGCTAGATGAACGAACGTCTCTCCACATGCTCAGTTCTGAGAGATAAGTGTGTGTGAAAGCCGTCCTTCACCTAGCTTGTTGGGAACACAAAGTTTCTCTTCAGTTGCAAACTCCACTCCATACATATATATGGGGAGGTACTAGCTCCAACTCGGTTTTACAGTGAAAACTGCAGGAACTTCAAACCGGCACTAGGAAACAGACTGAGAAACCAGAGTAAAAGTTTCTCCTGCAACCCGTTCCCTTTGTGCTAGATGAACGAACGTCTCTCCACATGCTCAGTTCTGAGAGATAAGTGTGTGTGAAAGCCGTCCTTCACCTAGCTTGTTGGGAACACAAAGTTTCTCTTCAGTTGCAAACTCCACTCCATACATATATATGGGGAGGTACTAGCTCCAACTCGGTTTTACAGTGAAAACTGCAGGAACTTCAAACCGGCACTAGGAAACAGACTGAGAAACCAGAGTAAAAGTTTCTCCTGCAACCCGTTCCCTTTGTGCTAGATGAACGAACGTCTCTCCACATGCTCAGTTCTGAGAGATAAGTGTGTGTGAAAGCCGTCCTTCACCTAGCTTGTTGGGAACACAAAGTTTCTCTTCAGTTGCAAACTCCACTCCATACATATATATGGGGAGGTACTAGCTCCAACTCGGTTTTACAGTGAAAACTGCAGGAACTTCAAACCGGCACTAGGAAACAGACTGAGAAACCAGAGTAAAAGTTTCTCCTGCAACCCGTTCCCTTTGTGCTAGATGAACGAACGTCTCTCCACATGCTCAGTTCTGAGAGATAAGTGTGTGTGAAAGCCGTCCTTCACCTAGCTTGTTGGGAACACAAAGTTTCTCTTCAGTTGCAAACTCCACTCCATACATATATATGGGGAGGTACTAGCTCCAACTCGGTTTTACAGTGAAAACTGCAGGAACTTCAAACCGGCACTAGGAAACAGACTGAGAAACCAGAGTAAAAGTTTCTCCTGCAACCCGTTCCCTTTGTGCTAGATGAACGAACGTCTCTCCACATGCTCAGTTCTGAGAGATAAGTGTGTGTGAAAGCCGTCCTTCACCTAGCTTGTTGGGAACACAAAGTTTCTCTTCAGTTGCAAACTCCACTCCATACATATATATGGGGAGGTACTAGCTCCAACTCGGTTTTACAGTGAAAACTGCAGGAACTTCAAACCGGCACTAGGAAACAGACTGAGAAACCAGAGTAAAAGTTTCTCCTGCAACCCGTTCCCTTTGTGCTAGATGAACGAACGTCTCTCCACATGCTCAGTTCTGAGAGATAAGTGTGTGTGAAAGCCGTCCTTCACCTAGCTTGTTGGGAACACAAAGTTTCTCTTCAGTTGCAAACTCCACTCCATACATATATATGGGGAGGTACTAGCTCCAACTCGGTTTTACAGTGAAAACTGCAGGAACTTCAAACCGGCACTAGGAAACAGACTGAGAAACCAGAGTAAAAGTTTCTCCTGCAACCCGTTCCCTTTGTGCTAGATGAACGAACGTCTCTCCACATGCTCAGTTCTGAGAGATAAGTGTGTGTGAAAGCCGTCCTTCACCTAGCTTGTTGGGAACACAAAGTTTCTCTTCAGTTGCAAACTCCACTCCATACATATATATGGGGAGGTACTAGCTCCAACTCGGTTTTACAGTGAAAACTGCAGGAACTTCAAACCGGCACTAGGAAACAGACTGAGAAACCAGAGTAAAAGTTTCTCCTGCAACCCGTTCCCTTTGTGCTAGATGAACGAACGTCTCTCCACATGCTCAGTTCTGAGAGATAAGTGTGTGTGAAAGCCGTCCTTCACCTAGCTTGTTGGGAACACAAAGTTTCTCTTCAGTTGCAAACTCCACTCCATACATATATATGGGGAGGTACTAGCTCCAACTCGGTTTTACAGTGAAAACTGCAGGAACTTCAAACCGGCACTAGGAAACAGACTGAGAAACCAGAGTAAAAGTTTCTCCTGCAACCCGTTCCCTTTGTGCTAGATGAACGAACGTCTCTCCACATGCTCAGTTCTGAGAGATAAGTGTGTGTGAAAGCCGTCCTTCACCTAGCTTGTTGGGAACACAAAGTTTCTCTTCAGTTGCAAACTCCACTCCATACATATATATGGGGAGGTACTAGCTCCAACTCGGTTTTACAGTGAAAACTGCAGGAACTTCAAACCGGCACTAGGAAACAGACTGAGAAACCAGAGTAAAAGTTTCTCCTGCAACCCGTTCCCTTTGTGCTAGATGAACGAACGTCTCTCCACATGCTCAGTTCTGAGAGATAAGTGTGTGTGAAAGCCGTCCTTCACCTAGCTTGTTGGGAACACAAAGTTTCTCTTCAGTTGCAAACTCCACTCCATACATATATATGGGGAGGTACTAGCTCCAACTCGGTTTTACAGTGAAAACTGCAGGAACTTCAAACCGGCACTAGGAAACAGACTGAGAAACCAGAGTAAAAGTTTCTCCTGCAACCCGTTCCCTTTGTGCTAGATGAACGAACGTCTCTCCACATGCTCAGTTCTGAGAGATAAGTGTGTGTGAAAGCCGTCCTTCACCTAGCTTGTTGGGAACACAAAGTTTCTCTTCAGTTGCAAACTCCACTCCATACATATATATGGGGAGGTACTAGCTCCAACTCGGTTTTACAGTGAAAACTGCAGGAACTTCAAACCGGCACTAGGAAACAGACTGAGAAACCAGAGTAAAAGTTTCTCCTGCAACCCGTTCCCTTTGTGCTAGATGAACGAACGTCTCTCCACATGCTCAGTTCTGAGAGATAAGTGTGTGTGAAAGCCGTCCTTCACCTAGCTTGTTGGGAACACAAAGTTTCTCTTCAGTTGCAAACTCCACTCCATACATATATATGGGGAGGTACTAGCTCCAACTCGGTTTTACAGTGAAAACTGCAGGAACTTCAAACCGGCACTAGGAAACAGACTGAGAAACCAGAGTAAAAGTTTCTCCTGCAACCCGTTCCCTTTGTGCTAGATGAACGAACGTCTCTCCACATGCTCAGTTCTGAGAGATAAGTGTGTGTGAAAGCCGTCCTTCACCTAGCTTGTTGGGAACACAAAGTTTCTCTTCAGTTGCAAACTCCACTCCATACATATATATGGGGAGGTACTAGCTCCAACTCGGTTTTACAGTGAAAACTGCAGGAACTTCAAACCGGCACTAGGAAACAGACTGAGAAACCAGAGTAAAAGTTTCTCCTGCAACCCGTTCCCTTTGTGCTAGATGAACGAACGTCTCTCCACATGCTCAGTTCTGAGAGATAAGTGTGTGTGAAAGCCGTCCTTCACCTAGCTTGTTGGGAACACAAAGTTTCTCTTCAGTTGCAAACTCCACTCCATACATATATATGGGGAGGTACTAGCTCCAACTCGGTTTTACAGTGAAAACTGCAGGAACTTCAAACCGGCACTAGGAAACAGACTGAGAAACCAGAGTAAAAGTTTCTCCTGCAACCCGTTCCCTTTGTGCTAGATGAACGAACGTCTCTCCACATGCTCAGTTCTGAGAGATAAGTGTGTGTGAAAGCCGTCCTTCACCTAGCTTGTTGGGAACACAAAGTTTCTCTTCAGTTGCAAACTCCTACTCCCATACATTAATATGGGGAGGTAACTAGCTCCAACTCGCTTTTACCGTGCAAAACATGCAAGACACTTCAAACCGGACACTAGGAAACAGACGAGGATACCCGAGTAAAGTTTCCCCTGCAACCCGTTCCTTTGTGCGAGACGAGTTTTCTCCAAATGCTCAGTTCTGAGAAAGAGATAAGTGTGTGTGAAAAGCCGGCCTTCACCTAGCTTGTTGGGCGAACAACAACAAAGGGGGTTTATCTTCCGTTGAAACTCCATCATACATATATAGGGGAGGTAACTGCCCCAAACCGGTTTACATCTGAAACTGCCAGGAACTTCAAAAACAGGCATAGAAAACAGACTGAGAAAACCAGAGTAAACGTTCTCCTGCAACCCGTCCTTTTTGATTAGATGAACGAAGTTTTACTAACATGCTCGTTCTGAGAGATATTGGTGTTTGTGAAAGCCGTACTTCATCTAGCTGTTGGAACACAAATTTTTCTTCAGTTGCAAACCACTC
>NW_022588685.1:0-11234 GCF_009834535.1 Camelus ferus | reverse complement strand
ACGTTTTCGGAACACGGAATGTCTCGGTGAGTGAAACTCGGAAATAACAATTCTACGGGATAGAATGCTTGAATTGAATTTTTCTGCGAAAATTTCATGTTTTTTCGAAACTGGATGTTAGGAAAAACCTGCGAAATCAGAATAACTACTTCTAGGTGTAAATATGCCTTGTATGGTGGATGAAAGTTCGGTAATCCACTTGCTCACTCTCATTAAATAATGTTTGTCGAATTCGTGATGCATGTAACGTGTTCGGATTACGGAATGTCATATTGAAGGAAACAATGTAAATTACATGTCTATTGGGTAGAACTCGCTTGAAGAGACTTTTTCTGCGAAATGTGCCTCATTTTCAAAACTGCCATTAGGAGAACACTGTGAAATCTGAGAAAATGCTTCTAAGTGTAATATGCCTTGAATGGTGAATGAAAGTCTGGTAATCCACATGTTAATAACAGTGTAGTAATTATTTTTCAAACCGTGATTCATGTAGCACTTTTGGAAAATGGAATTTCACCGTAATGAAACAATGTAAATTACAATTCTATTGGGTAGAACTAGGTAGAATAGAATTTTTCAGCGAAAATTGCATGATTATCGAATCTGAAGTTTGGAGAAAGCTTCAAAATGAGAGTAAATATTTCTAGGTGTAAATATGCCTTTATGTTGGAAGAAAGTTCGGTAATCCACATTTTCACAACATATTAAAGAATCTTTTTCTAATCCGTGATGCATATACCGTGTTCGGAACGTGGAAATTCACGGTGACTGAAACAATGTTAATTACTTATCTATTGGGTAGAACTCGCTCCAAGAGAATTTTTCTGTGAAAACTGCTTCATTTTTGATACTGGCGTTTGGAAAACACTGCAAAATCTGAGAAAATACTTCTAAGTATCAATATTCAAACTATTGTGATGAAAGTTCGGTAATCCACATGCTAACAAATATGTAGTGAGTATTTTTCGAATCCATTGTGCATGTAGCATGTTCGGAACACGGAATTTCATGGCCAGGGAGTTAATGTAAATTACATTTCTCTTGGTTAGAAATCACTCCAACAGATTTTTCCTGAGAAATCTGCCTGATTTTCGAACCTGGGGTTAGGAAAACTCTGCGAACTAATATTTATAGATTCTCGGTGTAAATATGCCTTGTAGGGTGGATGAAAGTTCGGTAATCCGCATGCTAACAACTCTGTAGTCATTATTTGTCGAATCCGAGTTACATGAAGTGTGTTCGGAACACAGAATATCACGGAGAGCGAATCTATGTAAAATACATATCTCTTCGGTAGAACTCGCTCCAAGAGCTTTTTCTGCGAATTCTGCCTCATTTTCAAACCTCGCATTAGGAAAAACTTTCGAAATATGAGAAAATGCTTCAAAGTGTCAATATGACTTTTATGGTGGATGAAAGTTCAGTAATCCTTATGCTATCAATTCTGTAGTGAATATTTGTCGAATCCGTGATGCATGTAGCTTTTTCGGAACAAGGAATTTCACGATGACGGGTTCTATGTAAATTGCATGTCTATTGGGTAGAACTCACTGCAAGAGGATTTTTCTGCGAAACCTGCATGATTGATAAACTGACATTAGGAGAAATCTACTAAATCAGAGAAAACTTTCTATGTACAAATAGGTATTGTAAGGTGGATGAAAGTTCGGTAATACACATATTCACAACTCATTAAAGAATATTTGTCGAATCCGTGATGCATGTAACGTGTTCAGAACACGTAATATCACGGTGAGTGAAACTAGTTAAATTACATATCTTTTGGTTAGAACTCGCTCCAAGAGCATTTTCCGGCCAAATCTGCCTCATTATAAAACCTGGCATTAAAACTAACCTGTGAAATCTGAGAAAAGTCTTCAAAGTCTCAGTAAGCCTTGTATGGTGGATGAAAGTTCTGTAATACACATGTACACAACTCATTAAAAATGTTTCTCAAATCCGTGATATATGTACTTTGTTCGGAACACGGAATGTCACGTTGAAGGAAACTATGTAAATTACATACCTATAGGTTCGAACTTGTTCCAGGAACATTTTACTGTAAATCTACCTCTGTTTGGAAACTGGTGTTATGAAAACACTGCAAAATCTGAGGAAATGCTTTAAGGTGACTATATGCCTTCAATGGTTTCTAAAGATGTGTAATTCAGATTCCAACAACTCAGCAGTTAATAATTGTTGAATCCATGGTGCATGTACCTTTTTCGGTACACGGAATGTTCCGGTGACTGTATCTATGAAAATGGGATGTCTATTGGATCGAACATTCAGCAAGAGAATTTTTCTGCGAAAACTGCCTGATTTTCGTAATTGATGTTTGGAAAAACCTGCGAAATCTAAGTAAATATTTCTAGGTGAAATATCCCTTGTATTGTGGTTGAAACCTCGGTAATCCACATGCTCACGGTCATTAAATAATGTTTGTCGAAGCCGTGATTAATGTAACGTTTTCGGAACACGGAATGTCTCGGTGAGTGAAACTCGGAAAATAACAATTCTACTGGATAGAATTAGCTTGAATTGAATTTTTCTGCGAAAATTTCATGTTTTTCGAAACTGGATGTTAGGAAAAACCTGCGAAATCAGAAAAACTACTTCTAGGTGTAAATATGCTTGTATGGTGGATGAAAGTTCGGTAATCCACTTGCTCACTCTCATTAAATAATGTTTGTCGAATTCGTGATGCATGTAACGTGTTCGGATTACGGAATGTCATATTGAAGGAAACAATGTAAATTACATGTCTATTGGGTAGAACTCGCTTGAAGAGAATTTTTCTGCGAAATGTGCCTCATTTTCAAAACTGCCATTAGGAGAACCACGTGAAATCTGAGAAAATGCTTCTAAGTGTCAATATGCCTTGAATGGTGAATGAAAGTCTGGTAATCCACATGTTAATAACAGTGTAGTAATTATTTTTCAAACCGTGATTCATGTAGCACTTTGGAAAATGGAATTTCACCGTAATGAAACAATGTAAATTACAATTCTATTGGGTAGAACTAGGTAGAATAGAATTTTTCAGCGAAAATTGCATGATTATCGAATCTGAAGTTTGGAGAAAGCTTCAAAATGAGAGTAAATATTTCTAGGTGTAAATATGCCTTTATGTTGGAAGAAAGTTCGGTAATCCACATTTTCACAACATATTAAAGAATCTTTTTCTAATCCGTGATGCATATACCGTGTTCGGAACGTGGAAATTCACGGTGACTGAAACAATGTTAATTACTTATCTATTGGGTAGAACTCGCTCCAAGAGAATTTTTCTGTGAAAACTGCTTCATTTTTGATACTGGCGTTTGGAAAACACTGCAAAATCTGAGAAAATACTTCTAAGTATCAATATTCAAACTATTGTGATGAAAGTTCGGTAATCCACATGCTAACAAATATGTAGTGAGTATTTTTCGAATCCATTGTGCATGTAGCATGTTCGGAACACGGAATTTCATGGCCAGGGAGTTAATGTAAATTACATTTCTCTTGGTTAGAAATCACTCCAACAGATTTTTCCTGAGAAATCTGCCTGATTTTCGAACCTGGGGTTAGGAAAACTCTGCGAACTAATATTTATAGATTCTCGGTGTAAATATGCCTTGTAGGGTGGATGAAAGTTCGGTAATCCGCATGCTAACAACTCTGTAGTCATTATTTGTCGAATCCGAGTTACATGAAGTGTGTTCGGAACACAGAATATCACGGAGAGCGAATCTATGTAAAATACATATCTCTTCGGTAGAACTCGCTCCAAGAGCTTTTTCTGCGAATTCTGCCTCATTTTCAAACCTCGCATTAGGAAAAACTTTCGAAATATGAGAAAATGCTTCAAAGTGTCAATATGACTTTTATGGTGGATGAAAGTTCAGTAATCCTTATGCTATCAATTCTGTAGTGAATATTTGTCGAATCCGTGATGCATGTAGCTTTTTCGGAACAAGGAATTTCACGATGACGGGTTCTATGTAAATTGCATGTCTATTGGGTAGAACTCACTGCAAGAGGATTTTTCTGCGAAACCTGCATGATTGATAAACTGACATTAGGAGAAATCTACTAAATCAGAGAAAACTTTCTATGTACAAATAGGTATTGTAAGGTGGATGAAAGTTCGGTAATACACATATTCACAACTCATTAAAGAATATTTGTCGAATCCGTGATGCATGTAACGTGTTCAGAACACGTAATATCACGGTGAGTGAAACTAGTTAAATTACATATCTTTTGGTTAGAACTCGCTCCAAGAGCATTTTCCGGCCAAATCTGCCTCATTATAAAACCTGGCATTAAAACTAACCTGTGAAATCTGAGAAAAGTCTTCAAAGTCTCAGTAAGCCTTGTATGGTGGATGAAAGTTCTGTAATACACATGTACACAACTCATTAAAAATGTTTCTCAAATCCGTGATATATGTACTTTGTTCGGAACACGGAATGTCACGTTGAAGGAAACTATGTAAATTACATACCTATAGGTTCGAACTTGTTCCAGGAACATTTTACTGTAAATCTACCTCTGTTTGGAAACTGGTGTTATGAAAACACTGCAAAATCTGAGGAAATGCTTTAAGGTGACTATATGCCTTCAATGGTTTCTAAAGATGTGTAATTCAGATTCCAACAACTCAGCAGTTAATAATTGTTGAATCCATGGTGCATGTACCTTTTTCGGTACACGGAATGTTCCGGTGACTGTATCTATGAAAATGGGATGTCTATTGGATCGAACATTCAGCAAGAGAATTTTTCTGCGAAAACTGCCTGATTTTCGTAATTGATGTTTGGAAAAACCTGCGAAATCTAAGTAAATATTTCTAGGTGAAATATCCCTTGTATTGTGGTTGAAACCTCGGTAATCCACATGCTCACGGTCATTAAATAATGTTTGTCGAAGCCGTGATTAATGTAACGTTTTCGGAACACGGAATGTCTCGGTGAGTGAAACTCAGAAAATAACAATTCTACTGGCTAGAACTAGTTTGAATTGAATTTTTCTGCGAAAATTTCATGATTTTCGAAACTGGATGTTAGGAAAAACCTGCGAAATCAGAATAACTACTTCTAGGTGTAAATATGCCTTGTATGGTGGATGAAAGTTCGGTTATCCACATGCTCACACTCATTAAAGAGTGTTTGTTGAATTCGTGATGCATGTAACGTGTTCGGATTACGGAATGTCATATTGAAGGAAACAATGTAAATTACATATCTATTGGGTAGAACTCGCTTCAAGAGACATTTTCTGTGATATCTGCCTCATTTCGAAAACTGGCGTTAGGAAAAACCTGAGAAGACTGGGAAAATGCTTTTAAGTGTGAATATGCCTTGAATGGTGAATGAAATTCCGGTAATCCACATGTTATAAACTATGATGTGAATATTTTTCGGAACCTTGTATTATAGAGGGTGTTCGGAACACGAAATTATACCATAATGAAAAAATTTAAATTAAAATTCTATTGGGTAGAACTAGCTAGAATAGAATTTTTCTGAGAAAATTGCATGATTATCGAAACTGACGTTTGGAGAAAGCTTCAAAATGAGAGTAAATATTTCTAGGTGTAAATATGCCTTTATGTTGGAAGAATGTTCGGTAATCCACATTTTCACAACATATTAAAGAATCTTTTTGTAATCCATGGTGCATGTACCGTGTTCGGAACGTGGAATTTCACGGTGAGTGAAACAATGTAAATTACTTCTCTATTGGATAGAACTCGCTCCAAGAGAATTTTTCTGTGAAAACTGCTTCATTTTTGAAACTGGCGTTTGTAAAACGCTGCAAAATCTGAGAAAATACTTCTAAGTATCAATATTCAATCTATTGTGATGAAAGTTCGGTAATCCACATGCTAACAAATCTGTAGTGAATATTTGTCGAATCCATTATGCATGTAGCCTGTTTGGAACAAGGAATTTCATGGCCAGGGAGTTTATGTAAATAACATTTCTCTTGGTTAGAAATCACTCCAAGAGATTTTTCCTGAGAAATCTGCCTGATTTTCGAAACTGGCGTCAGGAAAACACTGCGAACTCACATGAATAGATTCTCGGTGTAAATATGACTTGTAGGGTGGATGAAAGTTCGGAAATCCGCATGCTAACATCTCTTCAGTGAATATTTGTCGAATCCGAGATACATGAATCATGTTTGGAACACAGAATATCACGGTGAACGAATGTATGTAAAATAAATATCTCTTGGGTAGAACTCGCTCCAAGAGCATTTTCTGCGAATTCTGCCTCATTTAAAAAACTGGCATTAGGAAAAACTTTCGAAATATGAGAAAATGTTTCAAAGTGTCAATATGGCTATTATGGTGGATGAAAGTTCAGTAATCCTTATGCTAACATGTCTGAAGGGAATATTTGTCAAATCCTTGATGCATGTAGCTTTTTCGGAACACGGAATTTCACGATGTCGAGTTCTATGTAAATTGCATGTCTATTGGGTAGAACTCGCTCCAAGAGGATTTTTCTGTGAAAACTGCATGATTTAAATACTGACATTAGGAGAAATATAATAAATCAAAAAAAAATTTCTATGTATTAATATGCATTGTAAGATGGATGAAAGTTCGGTAATACACATGTTCACAACTCTTAAAGGATGTTTGTCGAAACTGTGATGCCTGTAACGTGTTCAGAACACGGAATGTCACGGTGTGTTAAACTGGGTAAATTACATATCTTTTGGTTAGAACTCGCTCCAAGAGCATTTTCCTGCCAAATCTGCCTCATTTTCAAACCTGACATTAAAACTAAACTGTGAAATCTGACAAAAGTCTTCAAAGTTTCAGTAAGCCATGTATGGTGGATGAAAGTGTTGTAATCCACTTGCTAACAACTCTGTTGTGAATATTTGTCGAATCCGAGATGCATGTAGCATGTTCGGAACATGGAATTTCACGGTGAGCAAATCCATGTAAATTACATGTCTATTGTTTTGAACCCGCTCCAAGAGTATTTTGCCGTGAAATCTGCCTCAGTTTCGCAACTGGCGTTTGGAAAGCTCTATGAAATCAGAGAAAATGCTTCTAAGCATCAATATGCCTTTTATTGAGATGAAAAACCTGTAATACACATGCAAACAACACTGTAGTGTATATTTTTCGAATCCTATCTGCATGTAGCGTGTTCGAAACACGGAATTTCACAGCGGGAGAATCTATGTAATTTACATATCTATTTGGTAGGACACGCTCAAAAAGTTTTTTCCTTAGGAAACTGCCTGATATTTGAAACTGCTTTTAGGAAAAAGCTGCAAACTCAGAATTAATGTTTCTAGGTGTAAATATGCCTTGTATGGTGGATGAAAGTTCTGTAATACACATGTACACAACTCATTAAAAATGTATCTCAAATCCGTGATATATGTAGTGTGTTCCGTACACGGAATGTCACGTTGAAGGAAACTATGTAAATTACATATCTATTGCTGAGAATCCGCTCCAGGAGCATTTTACTGTAAAATCTACCTCTGTTTGGAAACTGGTGTTATGAAAACGCTGCAAAATCTAAGCAAATGCTTTAAGGTGACAATATGTCTTCAATGGTTTATTAAAGATGTGTAATTCACATTCTAACAACTCAGAAGTGAATATTTGTTGAATCCATGGTGCATGTACCTTTTTCGGAACACGGAATGTTACGGTGACGGTATCTATGAAAATGGGATGTCTATTGGTTCGAACATGCAGCAAGAGAATTTTACTGCGAAAACTGCCTGATTTTCGTAATTGACGTTAGGAAAAACCTGCGAAATCTAAGTAAATATTTCTAGGTGAAATATCCCTTGTATTGTGGTTGAAACCTCGGTAATCCACATGCTCACGTTCATTAAATAATGTTTGTCGAAGCCGTGATTAATGTAACGTTTTCGGAACACGGAATGTCTCGGTGAGTGAAACTCGGAAAATAACAATTCTACTGGATAGAATTAGCTTGAATTGAATTTTTCTGCGAAAATTTCATGTTTTTCGAAACTGGATGTTAGGAAAAACCTGCGAAATCAGAATAACTACTTCTAGGTGTAAATATGCTTGTATGGTGGATGAAAGTTCGGTAATCCACTTGCTCACTCTCATTAAATAATGTTTGTCGAATTCGTGATGCATGTAACGTGTTCGGATTACGGAATGTCATATTGAAGGAAACAATGTAAATTACATGTCTATTGGATAGAACTCGCTTGAAGAGAATTTTTCTGCGAAATGTGCCTCATTTTCAAAACTGCCATTAGGAGAACCACGTGAAATCTGAGAAAATGCTTCTAAGTGTCAATATGCCTTGAATGGTGAATGAAAGTCTGGTAATCCACATGTTAATAACAGTGTAGTAATTATTTTTCAAACCGTGATTCATGTAGCACTTTGGAAAATGGAATTTCACCGTAATGAAACAATGTAAATTACAATTCTATTGGGTAGAACTAGGTAGAATAGTAATTTTTCAGCGAAAATTGCATGATTATCGAATCTGAAGTTTGGAGAAAGCTTCAAAATGAGAGTAAATATTTCTAGGTGTAAATATGCCTTTATGTTGGAAGAAAGTTCGGTAATCCACATTTTCACAACATATTAAAGAATCTTTTTCTAATCCGTGATGCATATACCGTGTTCGGAACGTGGAAATTCACGGTGACTGAAACAATGTTAATTACTTATCTATTGGGTAGAACTCGCTCCAAGAGAATTTTTCTGTGAAAACTGCTTCATTTTTGATACTGGCGTTTGGAAAACACTGCAAAATCTGAGAAAATACTTCTAAGTATCAATATTCAAACTATTGTGATGAAAGTTCGGTAATCCACATGCTAACAAATATGTAGTGAGTATTTTTCGAATCCATTGTGCATGTAGCATGTTCGGAACACGGAATTTCATGGCCAGGGAGTTAATGTAAATTACATTTCTCTTGGTTAGAAATCACTCCAACAGATTTTTCCTGAGAAATCTGCCTGATTTTCGAACCTGGGGTTAGGAAAACTCTGCGAACTAATATTTATAGATTCTCGGTGTAAATATGCCTTGTAGGGTGGATGAAAGTTCGGTAATCCGCATGCTAACAACTCTGTAGTCATTATTTGTCGAATCCGAGTTACATGAAGCGTGTTCGGAACACAGAATATCACGGAGAGCGAATCTATGTAAAATACATATCTCTTCGGTAGAACTCGCTCCAAGAGCTTTTTCTGCGAATTCTGCCTCATTTTCAAACCTCGCATTAGGAAAAACTTTCGAAATATGAGAAAATGCTTCAAAGTGTCAATATGACTTTTATGGTGGATGAAAGTTCAGTAATCCTTATGCTATCAATTCTGTAGTGAATATTTGTCGAATCCGTGATGCATGTAGCTTTTTCGGAACAAGGAATTTCACGATGACGGGTTCTATGTAAATTGCATGTCTATTGGGTAGAACTCACTGCAAGAGGATTTTTCTGCGAAACCTGCATGATTGATAAACTGACATTAGGAGAAATCTACTAAATCAGAGAAAACTTTCTATGTACAAATAGGTATTGTAAGGTGGATGAAAGTTCGGTAATACACATATTCACAACTCATTAAAGAATATTTGTCGAATCCGTGATGCATGTAACGTGTTCAGAACACGTAATATCACGGTGAGTGAAACTAGTTAAATTACATATCTTTTGGTTAGAACTCGCTCCAAGAGCATTTTCCGGCCAAATCTGCCTCATTATAAAACCTGGCATTAAAACTAACCTGTGAAATCTGAGAAAAGTCTTCAAAGTCTCAGTAAGCCTTGTATGGTGGATGAAAGTTCTGTAATACACATGTACACAACTCATTAAAAATGTTTCTCAAATCCGTGATATATGTACTTTGTTCGGAACACGGAATGTCACGTTGAAGGAAACTATGTAAATTACATACCTATAGGTTCGAACTTGTTCCAGGAACATTTTACTGTAAATCTACCTCTGTTTGGAAACTGGTGTTATGAAAACACTGCAAAATCTGAGGAAATGCTTTAAGGTGACTATATGCCTTCAATGGTTTCTAAAGATGTGTAATTCAGATTCCAACAACTCAGCAGTTAATAATTGTTGAATCCATGGTGCATGTACCTTTTTCGGTACACGGAATGTTCCGGTGACTGTATCTATGAAAATGGGATGTCTATTGGATCGAACATGCAGCAAGAGAATTTTTCTGCGAAAACTGCCTGATTTTCGTAACTGACGTTAGGAAAAATCTGCGAAATCTAAGTAAATATTTCTAGGTGTGAATATGCCTTGTATTGTGGTTGAAACATCGGTAATCCACATGCTCACAGTCATTAAATAATGTTTGTCGAAGCCGTGATTAATGTAACGTTTTCGGAACACGCAATGTTTCGGTGAGTGAAACTCGGAAAATAACAATTCTACTGGATAGAACTGGCTTGAATTGAATTTTTCTGCGAAAATTTCATGTTTTTCGAAATTGGATGTTAGGAAAAAACTGCGAAATCAGAATAACTACATCTAGGTGTAAATATGCCTTGTATGGTGGATGAAAGTCTGGTAATCCACATGTTAATAACAGTGTAGTAATGATTTTTCAAACCGTGATTCATGTAGCGTTTTTTGAAATGGAATTTCACCGTAATGAAACATTTTAAATTAAAATTCTATTGGGTAGAACAAGCAAGAATAGAATTTTTCTGCGAAAATTGCATGATTATCGAATCTGAAGTTTGGAGAAAGCTTCAAAATGAGAGTAAATATTTCTAGGTGTAAATATGACTTTATGTGGAAGAAAGATCTGTAATCCCTATTTTCACAACATATTAAAGAATCTTTTTCTAATCCGTGATGCATATACCGTGTTTTTGACGTGGAATTTCACGGTGACTGAAACAATGTAAATTACTCCTCTATTGGGTAGAACTCGCTCCAAGAGAATTTTTCTGTGAAAACTGCATTATTTTTTAAACTGGCGTTTGGAAAATGCAGCAAAATCTGAGAAAATACTTCTAAGTATCAATATTCAAACTATTGTGATGAAAGTTCGGTAATCCACATGCTAACATATCTGTAGAGAATACTTTTCGAATCCATTATGCATGTAGCATGTTCGGAACACGGAATTTCATGGTCAGGGATTTTATGTAAATTACATTTCTCTTGGTTAGAAATCACTCCAAGAGATTTTTCCTGAGAAATCTGCCTGATTTTCGAACCTGGGGTTAGGAAAACTCT
>NW_022588684.1:0-11269 GCF_009834535.1 Camelus ferus | reverse complement strand
TAATAGAAACCTTTGTTTCCCAACAATCTAGTTGAAGGACGGCTATCACACACACTTAACCTCTCAGAACTGAGCATTGGAGAGACATTCGTTCATCTATCACAAAAGGCAAGGGTAAGGGGAAACTTTTTACTCTGGTATCGCAGTCTGTTTCCTAGTGCTTTTTTGAGGTTCCTGCAGATTTCACTGTAAAACCGTGTTGGAGCTAGTATCTCCCCGTTTATATTTATGGAGTGTGTTTGCAAGTGGAAAGAACTTGTATTCCCAACAAGCTCGGTGAAGGAAGCTTTCACACACACTTATCTCTCAGACTGAGCATGTGGAGACGTTCGTTCATCTAGCACAAAGGGAACGGTAGCAGGAGGAACTTTACTCTGGTTTCTCAGTCTGTTCCTAGTGCCGGTTTGAAGTTTCCTGCAGTTTTCACGTGTAAAACCGAGTTTGGATGTAGTA
Organism: Camelus ferus; assembly: GCF_009834535.1. Classification (NCBI taxonomy): domain Eukaryota; kingdom Metazoa; phylum Chordata; class Mammalia; order Artiodactyla; family Camelidae; genus Camelus; species Camelus ferus. The sequence continues at coordinate 10,816 of NW_022588684.1, read as the reverse complement.
GTACCTCCCCATATATTTTGTACGGAGTGTAGTTGGCAACTGAAAAGAAACTTGTTCCCAACAGCTATGTGAAGGACGGCTTTTCACACACACTTATCTCTCAGAACTGAGTATGTGGAGAAACGTTCGTTCATTTAGCCAACAAGAGAACTGTTGCAGGAGAAACTTTTAATCTGGTTTCTCAGTCTGTTTCCTAGTGCCGGTTTGAAGTTATTGCAGTTTTCACTGTAATAAAACCGAGTTGGAGCTCCGACCTCCCCATATTATTATATGTAGTGGTTGTTGAAGTGAAAAGAACCTTTGTGTTTCCCAAAATCTAGGTGAGGACGCTTTCACACCACATATCTCTCAAAACTGGGCATGTGGAGAGACGTTGTTCATCTAGCCACAAAGGGAACGGCTGTCAGGAGAAACTTTTACTCTGGTTTCTCTGTCTGTTTCCTAGTGCGGTTTGAAGTTCCTGCAGTTTTCACTGTAAACGAGTTGGAGCTAGAACTCCCATATATTATATATGGAGTGGATTTTTGCAACTGAAAAATTTCGTGTTCCCAACAAGCTGGTGAGGCGGTTCACACACACATATTTCTCAGAACTGAGCATGTTGAGAGACGTTCGTTCATCTATGCACAAAGGAACGGGTTGCAGGAGAAAATTTTACTCTGGTTTTCTCAGTCTTTACTACTGCCGCCGGTTTACGTTCCTGCAGTTTTCACTGTAACCGAGTTTGAGCTCGTACATCTCCCATATATATGTATGGAGTTGAGTTTGCAACTGTGTAAAAGAACTTTTTATTCCCAACAGCTAGGTGAATTACGGGCATTCATACACCACTTATCTCTCAGAACTCTGAGCAATGTGGAAGAGATGTTCGTTCATCTAGCACAAAGGAAACGGGTTGGAGGAAGAAACTTTTACTCTGGTTTCTCAGTCTGTTGTTACTGCCCCCGGTTTGACGTTCCTGCAGTTGTCACCTGTAAAACCGAGTTGGAGATAGTAATTCCCAAGATAGACGAATGGAGTGGGGTTTGCATCTAATAGAATATGTGTGTTCCCAATAAGCTAGGTGAGATTACTGCTTCCACAACTTATCTCTCAGAAATGAGCATGTGGAGAGACGTTCGTTCATCTAGCACAAAGGAACGGGTTGCAGGAGAAAAACTTTACTCTGGTTTCGCAGGCTGTTTCCTAGGGCATTTTTTGATGTTCCTGCAGATTTCACTGTAAAACCGTGTTGGAGCTAGTAGTTCCCATTTATATTTATGGAGTGTAGTTTGCAAGTGGAAAGAAACTTTGTGTTCCCAACAAACTAGGTGAAGGCGGCTTTCACACACCACTTATCTCTCAGAACTGAGCATGTGGAGAGACGTTCGTTCATCTAGCACAAATGGAAAAGTTTGCAGGGGAAACTTCTACTCTCGTTTCTCAGTATGTTTCCTAGAGCCGGTTTGAAGTTCCTGCAGTATTCACTGTAAAACCGAGTTGGAGCTCGTACCTCCCCATTTATATGTATGGAGTGGAATTGGCAAGTGAAAAGGAACTTTGTGTTCACAACAAGCTAGATGAAGGCCGGCTTTCACACACACTTATCTCTCAGAACTGAGCATGTGGAGAGACGTTCGTTCATCTAGCACAAAGGAACGGATTGGAGGTGAAACTTTTACTCTGGTTTCTCATTCTGTTTCATAGTGCCGGTTTGAAGTTCCTGCAGTTTTCACTGTAAACCGAGTTGGAGCTAGTACCACCAAATATATATGTATAGAGTGGTGTTTGCTACTGAAAAGAAAATTTGTGTTCCCAACAAGCTAGGTGAAGGATGGCTTTCACACACACATATCTCTCAAAACTGAGCATGTTGAGGGACTTTCGTTCATCTAGCAGAAAGGGAATGGTTTGGAGGAGAAACTTTTTCTCTGGTTTCTAATTCTGTTTTCTAGTGCCGGTTTGAAGTTCCTGCAGTTTTCACTGTAAAACCGAGTTGGAGTTAGTACCTCTCCATGTATATGTATAGAGTGGAGATTGCAACTGAAAAGAAACTTTGTGTTCCCAACAAGCTAGGTGAAGTACGGCTTTCACACACACTTATATCTCAGACCTGAGCGTGTTGAGAGACGTTCGTTCATCTAGCACAAAGGGAAAGGGATTCAGGAGAAAGTTTTACTCTGGTTTCTCAGGCTGTTTCCTACTGCCGGTTTGAAGTTCCTGCAGTTTTCACTGTAAAACCGAGTTGGAGCTAGTACCTCCCATACATATATATGGATTGGGTTTTGCATCTAAATAGAATATTTGTGTTCCCAATAAGCTAGGTGAATTACTGCTTCCACACACTTATCTCTCAGAAATGAGCATGTGGAGAGACGTTCGTTCATCTAGCACAAAGGAACGGTTGCAGGAGAAACTTTTACTCTGGTTTCTCAGGCTGTTCCTAGTGCATTTTTGATGTTCCTGCAGATTCACTGTAAAACCGTGTTGGAGCTAGTAGTTCCCCATTTATATTTATGGAGTGGAGTTTGCAAGTGGAAAGAAACTTGTGTTCCCAACAAACTAGGTGAAGGCGGCTTTCACACACACTTATCTCTCAGAACTGAGCATGTGGAGAGACGTTCGTTCATCTAGCACAAATGGGAACGGTTTGCAGGAGAAACTTCTACTCTCGTTTCTCAGTATGTTTCCTAGAGCCGTTTTGAAGTTCCTGCAGTTTTCACTGTAAAACCGAGTTGGTGCAAGTACCTCCCCATATATTTTTACGGATTGTAGTTTGCAAATGAAAAGAAACTTTGTGTTCCCAACAAGCTATGTGAAGTACGGCTTTCACACACAATTATCCTCTCAGAACTGAGCATGGTGGGGAACGTTCGTTCATCTAGCCAAAGAAACTGGTTCAGGTGAACTTTTAATCTGGTTTCTCAGGTCTGTTTCCTAGTGCCGGTTTGAAGTTCCTGCAGTTTTCACTGTAAAACCGAGTTGGAGCTCGTACCTCCCCATTTATATGTATGGAGTGGAATTGGCAAGTGAAAAGGAACTTTGTGTTCACAACAAGCTAGATGAAGGCCGGCTTTCACACACACTTATCTCTCAGAACTGAGCATGTGGAGAGACGTTCGTTCATCTAGCACAAAGGAACGGATTGGAGGTGAAACTTTTACTCTGGTTTCTCATTCTGTTTCATAGTGCCGGTTTGAAGTTCCTGCAGTTTTCACTGTAAAACCGAGTTGGAGCTAGTACCACCAAATATATATGTATAGAGTGGTGTTTGCTACTGAAAAGAAAATTTGTGTTCCCAACAAGCTAGGTGAAGGATGGCTTTCACACACACATATCTCTCAAAACTGAGCATGTTGAGAGACTTTCGTTCATCTAGCAGAAAGGGAAAGGTTTGGAGGAGAAAACTCTTTTTCTCTGGTTTCTAATTCTGTTTTCTAGTGCCGGTTTGAAGTTCCTGCAGTTTTCACTGTAAAACCGAGTTGGAGTTAGTACCTCTCCATGTATATGTATAGAGTGGAGATTGCAACTGAAAAGAAACTTTGTGTTCCCAACAAGCTAGGTGAAGTACGGCTTTCACACACACTTATATCTCAGAACTGAGCATGTTGAGAGACGTTCGTTCATCTAGCACAAAGGGAAAGGGATTCAGGAGAAACTTTTACTCTGGTTTCTCAGGCTGTTTCCTACTGCCGGTTTGAAGTTCCTGCAGTTTTCACTGTAAAACCGGAGTTGGAGCTAGTACCTCCCCATACATATATATGGATTGTAGTTTGCATGTGAAAAGGAACTATGTGTTCCCAACAAGCAAGTTGAAGGACGGCTTTCACACACACTTATCTCTCAGAATAGAGCATTTGGAGAGAATTTCGTTCATCTAGCACAAAGAGAACGGGTTTCAGGAGAAACTTTTACTCGGGTTCTCAGTCTGTTTCCTAGTGCATTTTTGATGTTCCTGCAGAGTTTCACTGTAAACCGGTTTGGAGCTAGTAGTTCCCCATTTATATTTTATGGAGTGTAGTTTGCAAGCGGAAAGAAACTTTGTGTTCCCACAAACTAGGTGAAGGGCGGCTTTCACACACACTTATCTCTCAGAACTGAGCATGTGAGAGACGTTCGTTCATCTAGCACAATGGAAAAGTTTGCAGGGGAAACTTCTACTCTCGTTTCCTCAGTATGTTTCCTAGAGCCGTTTTGAAGTTCCTGCAGTTTTCACTGTAAAACCCGAGTTGGTGCAAGTACCTCCCCATATATTTTTACGGATTGTAGTTTGCAAATGAAAAGAAAACTTTGTGTGTCCCAACAAGCTATGTGAAGTACGGCTTTCACACACCAATATCTCTCAGAACTGAGCATGTGGAGGAAACGTTCGTTCATCTAGCACAAAAGAAACTGGTTTCAGGTGGAAAACTTTTAATCTGGTTTCTCAGTCTTTTCCTAGTGCCGGTTTGAAGTTCCTGGCAGTTTTCACTGTAAAACCGAGTTGGAGCTCGTACCTCCCCCATTTATAGGTATGGAGTGGAATTGGCAGTGAAAGGAACTTTGTGTTCACAACAAGCTAGATGAAGGCCGGCTTTCACACACACTTATCTCTCAGAACTGAGCATGTGGAGAGACGTTCGTTCATCTAGCACAAAGGAACGGATTGGAGGTGAAACTTTTACTCTGGTTTCTCATTCTGTTTCATAGTGCCGGTTTGAAGTTCCTGCAGTTTTCACTGTAAAACCGAGTTGGAGCTAGTACCACCAAATATATATGTATAGAGTGGTGTTTGCTACTGAAAAGAAAATTTGTGTTCCCAACAAGCTAGGTGAAGGATGGCTTTCACACACACATATCTCTCAAAACTGAGCATGTTGAGGGACCTTCGTTCATCTAGCAGAAGGGAATGGTTTGGAGGAGAAACTTTTTCTCTGTTTCTAATTCTGTTCTCTAGTGCCGGTTTGAAGTTCCTGCAGTTTTCACTGTAAAACCGAGTGGAGTTAGTACCTCTCCATGTATATGTATAGAGTGGAGATTGCAACTGAAAGAAACTTTGTGTTCCCAACAAGCTAGGTGAAGTACGGCTTTCACACACACTTATATCTCAGACCTGAGCGTGTTGAGAGACGTTCGTTCATCTAGCACAAAGGGAAAGGGATTCAGGAGAAACTTATACTCTGGTTTCTCAGGCTGTTTCCTACTGCCGGTTTGAAGTTCCTGCAGTTTTCACTGTGAAACCGAGTTGGAGCTAGTACCTCCCCATACATATATATGGATTGTAGTTTGCATGTGAAAAGGAACTATGTGTTCCCAACAAGCAAGGTGAAGGACGGCTTTCACACACACTTATCTCTCAGAATAGAGCATTTGGAGAGAATTTCGTTCATCTAGCACAAAGAGAACGGGTTTCAGGAGAAACTTTTACTCTGGTTTCTCAGTCTATTTCCTAGTGCCGGTTTGAACTTCCTGCAGTTTTCACTGTAAAACCGATTTGGAGCTCGTACCTCCCCATATATATGTATGGAGTGGAGTTTTCAAGTGAAAAGAAACATTGTGTTCCCAACATGCTAGGTGAAGGACGGCTTTCACACACAATTATATCTCAGAACCTAGCATTTGGAGAGACGTTCGTTCATCTAGCACAAAGGGAACGGGTTGCAGGAGAAACTTTTTCTCTGGGTTCTCAGTCTGTTTCCTAGTGCATTTTTGATGTTCCTGCAGATTTCACTGTAAAACCGTGTTGGAGCTAGTAGTTCCCCATTTATATTTATGGAGTGGAGTTTGCAAGTGGAAAGAAACTTTGTGTTCCCAACAAACTAGGTGAAGGCGGCTTTCACACACACTTATCTCTCAGAACTGAGCATGTGGAGAGACGTTCGTTCATCTAGCACAAATGGAAAAGTTTGCAGGAGAAACTTCTACTCTCGTTTCTCAGGATGTTTCCTAGAGCCTGTTTGAAGTTCCTGCAGTTTTCACTGTAAAATCGAGTTGGTGCAAGTACCTCCCCATATATTTTTACGGATTGTAGTTTGCAAATGAAAAGAAACTTTGTGTTCCCAACAAGCTATGTGAAGTACGGCTTTCACACACAATTATCTCTCAGAACTGAGCATGTGGAGGAACGTTCGTTCATCTAGCACAAAAGAAACTGGTTTCAGGTGAAACTTTTAATCTGGTTTCTCAGTCTGTTTCCTAGTGCCGGTTTGAAGTTCCTGCAGTTTTCACTGTAAAACCGAGTTGGAGCTCGTACCTCCCCATTTATTTGTATGGAGTGGAATTGGCAATTGAAAAGGAACTTTGTGTTCACAACAAGCTAGATGAAGGCCGGCTTTCACACACACTTATCTCTCAGAACTGAGCATGTGGAGAGACGTTCGTTCATCTAGCACAAAGGAACGGATTGGAGGTGAAACTTTTACTCTGGTTTCTCATTCTGTTTCATAGTGCCGGTTTTGAATTTCCTGCAGTTTTCACTGTAAAACCGAGTTGGAGCTAGTACCAACAAATATATATGTATAGAGTGGTGTTTGCTACTGAAAGAAAATTTGTGTTCCCAACAAGCTAGGTGAAGGATGCTTTCACACACACATATTCTCTCAAAACTGAGCATGTTGAGAGACTTCGTTCATCTAGCAGAAAGGGAACGGTTTGGAGGAGAAACTTTTTCTCTGGTTTCTAATTCTGTTTCTAGTGCCGGTTTGAAGTTTCCTGCAGTTTTCACTGTAAAATCGAGTTGGAGTAGTACCTCTCCATGTATATGTATAGAGTGAGATTGCAACTGAAAGAAACTTTGTGTTCCCAACAAGCTAGGTGAGGACGGCTTTCACACACACTTATCTCTCTCAGAAACTGAGCATGTGGAGAGACTTTCGTTCATCTAGCACAAAGGGAACGGGATTCAGGAGAAACTATTACTCTGGTTTCTCAGGCTGTTTCCTACTGCCGGTTTGAAATTCCTGCAATTTTCACTGTAAAACCGAGTTGGAGCTAGTACCTCCCCATATATATATATGGATTGTTGTTTGCAAGTGAAAAGGAACTATGTGTTCCCAACAAGAAATATGAAGGACGGCTTTCACACACACTTATCTCTCAGAATAGAGCATGTGGAGAGACTTTCGTTCATCTAGCACAAAGAGAACGGGTTTTAAGAGAAACTTCTACTCTGGTTTCTCAGTCTATTTCCTAATGCCGGTTTGAAGTTCCTGCAGTTTTCACTGTAAAAACGAGTTGGAGCTAGTACCTCCCCATAAATATGTATGGAATCGAGTTTGCAACTGAAAAGTGTCTTTGTGTTTCCAACAAGCTAGGTGAAGTACGGCTTTCACACACACTTATATCTCAGAACTGAGCAAGTGGAGAGACGTTCGTTCATCTAGCACCAATGTAACGGGTTGCTGGAGAAACTTTTCTCTGCATTCTCAGTCTGTTTCCTAGTGCCGGTTTGAAGTTTCCTGCAGTTTTCACTGTAAAACCGAGTTGGAGCTAGTACCTCCCTATATGTATGGAATTGATTTGCATCTGAAAAGAAACTTTGTGTTCCCAAGAAGCTAGGTGAAAGACGGCTTCACACACACTTATCTCTCAGAACTGAGCAAGTGGAGAGACGTTCGTCATCTAGCACCAAGGGAACGGGTTTGCAGGAACACTTTTCTTGCTCTGCTTTCTCAGGCTGTATATTAGTGCCGGTTTGAAGTTCCTGCACTTTTCACTGTAAAGCGAGTTGGAGCTTGTATCTCCCCATATATATGTATGGAATGGAGTTTGCAACTGAAAAGAAACTTTGTGTTCACAACAAGCTAGGTGAAGGACGGCTTTCACACACTTATCTCTCTCAGAACTGAGCAAGTGGAGAGACGTTCGTTCATCTAGCATCAAGGGAACAGGTTTGCAGGAGACACTTTTTTCTCTGCATTCTCATTCTATTTCCTAGTGCCGGTTTGAAGTTCCTGGAGTTTTCACTGTAAAACCTAGTTGGAGCTTAGTACCTCCCATATATATGTATGGAATGGAGTTTGCAACTGAAAAAAACTTTGTGTTCCCAACAAGCTATGGAAGGATGGCTTTCACACACACACTTCTCTCAGAACTAAGTGGAGGACGTTCGTTCATCTAGCACCAAGGGAACGGGTTGAAGGAGACACTTTTTCTCTGCTTTCTCAGTCTGTTTCCTAGTGCCGGTTTGAAGTTCCTGCAGTTTTCACTTTAAAACCTAGTTGGAGCTAGTACCTCCCCATATATATGTATGGAATGGAGTATGCAACTGAAAAAAACTTTGTGTTCCAACAAGCTAGGTGAAGGACGGCTTTCACACACACTTATCTCGTCAGAACTGAGCCTAATGTGGAGAAGACGTTCGTTCATCTAGCACCAAGGACACGGGTTGCAGGAGAACTTTTCTCTGCTTTCTCAGTCTGTTTCCTAGTTGCGGTTTTAATTCCTTGGCATATGTTTTTTCACTGTAAAACCGATGTTGAGCTAGTACCTTCCCCATATTATATATATGGAATTGTTGTTTGCAAGTTGAAAAGGAACTATGTGTTCCCACAAGAATGCTGAAGGACGGGCTTTTTCACTACACACTTATCTCTCAGAATAGAGCATTTGGAGAGGACTTTCGTTCATCTAGCACAAAGAGAACGGGTTTCAGGAGAAACTTTTACTCAGGTTTCTCAGTCTATTTCCTAATGCCGATTTGAAGTTCCTGCAGTTTTCACTGTAAAAACGAGTTGGAGCTAGTTCCTCCCCATATATATGTATGGAATCGAGTTTGCAACTGAAAAGAATCTTTGTGTTTCCAACAAGCAAGGTGAAGGACGGCTTTCACACACACTTATCTCTCAGAACTGAGCAAGTGGAGAGACGTTCGTTCATCTAGCACCAATGGAACGTGTTGCAGGAGAAACTTTTTCTCTGCGTTCTGAGTCTATTTCCTAGTGCCGGTTTGAAGTTCCTGCAGTTTTCACTGTAAAACCGTGTTGGAGCTAGTACCTCCCCCATATATATGTATGGAAATGGAGTTTGCATCTGAAAAGAAACTTGTGTTCCCAAGAAGCTAGGTGAAAGACGGCTTTCACACACACCTTATCTTTCAGAACTGAGCAAGTGGAGAGACGTTCGTTCATCTAGCACCAAGGGAACGGGTTGCAGGGACACTTTTTCTCTGCTTTCTCAGGCTGTTTATTAGTGCCGGTTTGAAGTTCCTGCAGTTTTCACTGTAAACCCGAGTTGGAGCTAGTAACTCCCCATATATATATATGGATTGGAGTTTGCAATTGAAAAGAAACTTTGTGTTCCCAACAAGTTATGTGAAGGAAGGCTTTCAACAAACTTATCTCAAAGAACTGAGCATGTGGAGAGACATTCGTTCATCTAGCACAAAACAACGGGTTGCATTAGAAACATTTACTCTGGGTTCTCAGTATGTTTCCTAGTGCAGGTTTGAAGTTACTGCATTTTTCTCTGTAAAACCGAGTTGGAACTCGTACCTCCCATTGTATATGTATGGAGTGGAGTTAGCAAGTGAAAGGAAACTTTGTGTTTCCCAACAAGCTAGGTGAAGGACGGCTTTCACACAACCTTATCTCTCAGAACTGAGTATGGAGAGACGTTCGTTCATCTAGCACCAAGGGAACGGGTTGCAGGAGACACTATTTCTCTGCTTTCTCAGTCTGTTTCCTAGTGCCGGTTTGAAGTTCCTGCAGTTTTCACAGTAAAACCGAGTTGGAGCTAGAACCTCCCCATATATATATATGGATTGTAGTTTGCAAGTGAATAGTAACTATGTGTTCCCAACTAGCAAGGTGAAGGACGGCTTTCACACACAATTATCTCTCAGAATAGAGCATGTGGAGAGACGTTCGTTCATCTAGCACAAAGGGAACGGTTTGAAGGAGGAACTTTTACTCTGGTTTCTCAGTCTGTTTCCTAGTGCCGGTTTGAAGTTCCTGCAGTTTTCACTGTAAAACCGAGTTGGAGCTCGGACCTCCCCATATATATGTATGTAGTGGTGGTTGCAAGTGAAAAGAACCTTTGTGTTCCCAAAAATCGAGGTGAAGGACGGCTTTCACACACACATATCTCTCAGAACTGAGCATGTGGAGAGACGTTTGTTCATCTAGCACAAAGAGAACGGGTTGCAGGAGAAACTTTTACTCTGGTTTCTCTGTCTGTTTCCTAGTGCCGGTTTGAAGTTCCTGCAGTTTTCACTGTAAAACCGAGTTGGAGCTAGTAACTCCCCATATATATATATGGAGTGGAGTTTGCAACTGAAAAGAATCTTTGTGTTCCCAACAAGCTAGGTGAAGGGCGGCTTCACACACACATATTTCTCAGAACTGAGCATGTTGAGAGACGTTCGTTCATCTAGCACAAAGGAACGGGTTGCAGGAGAAAATTTTACTCTGGTTTCTCAGTCTGTTTACTACTGCCGGTTTTACGTTCCTGCAGTTTTCACTGTAAAACCGAGTTGAGCTCGTACATCCCCATATATATGTATGGAGTTGAGTTTGCAATTGAAAAGAAACTTTTATTCCCAACAAGCTAGGTGAATTACGGCATTCATACACACTTATCTCTCAGAACTGAGCATGTGGAGAGATGTTCATTCATCTAGCACAAAGGAAACGGGTTGTAGGAGAAACTTTTACTCTGGTTTCTCAGTCTGTTTCCTAGTGCCGGTTTGAATTTCCTGCAGTTTTCACTGTAAAACCGAGTTGGAGATAGTAATTCCCAATATATACGAATGGAGTGGGGTTTGCAACTAAATAGAATATTTGTGTTCCCAATAAGCTAGGTGAATTACTGCTTCCACACACTTATCTCTCAGAACTCAGCATGTGGAGAGACGTTCGTT